>NC_142360.1:35630230-35635230 GCF_059441175.1 Urocampus carinirostris | reverse complement strand
AAATGATCTCTTCAGTCTGTCCGTGGGTAGAATTGCTTAATATTTGTATCAATCAACAACAGATTTCAATAAAAAAATGAACCTTGCTTGATTTTTGGGTAGTTTTCATCTAAAATTTGGGATTTCATCGCTCTACGAAACTTTGGAAGCATCTCGGCTAGCTCCATTTCTTGAGTTACCTCTTCAAGTTGGTAGAAAGTCTGCGTGGTTTTGACGGTGACGTGGAAAAATCCCAGGATTCCTCGGACGACGTTGACCACCGTGTCGGAGACATCGGAGGGGGCGCGGATTTCGCCCACGTGCCCGTTTACGAAGGTAAAGGCGAAGGGTTTGAGCAGCTGGGCCGAGATGCGTTGAGCCACTTTGGGGACCGGGGTGAAACCCGTCTTGCCCGAGAACCCGTTGAACTCTTCCAAGGTCAGATCTGAAATCTTCAAGGGACAGTGTGTCGTATTTAGTGCCCCCTAGTGGTACGAAAATACTTCATCATACCTGTCAACTTTACGTTTTTGCCATACAAAGTCATTTATTATGTATTTTAAGACGTGTACGACGTACAAGAAAATCTGTACGGAAAAACGCAAATTTGTCAATGATGGGTACCATCCAGTATACACCGACTATCACGAAACGGCAAATCGATCAAGTCAAACGAGTTCGCCGCGGTAGCCTCTATCTCGGTATCATTTTTTCCCGTTTCAAACGAAGCGAGCGGTTTGATGCTACTGCCGCCTGGGGATTTCCCATCATGCATCATTCTGTGGTAGTAGGCGGGGTTGATTGAGTCAATTTGAAATACACGTGGTCTTAAAAAACATCGGATTTCATGTGGTAGTTGTGTAGTGAAAGGAAGTCCGTCGCTTTTTAGAGAACCGGCTTTTTCGGCTCAAACAGCTCACTTGCTTTGATGCATTATATTACGAATTATTATGTTGTATAAAGAAGTTAAGAAAAAAGGAATATTGAATACAAAATGTTAATTAACAATATATATGCTATAACGAGACAAATGTACAATATAACATTTTAAACGACATAAATTAACACGTTTGAAAAAAAAATATGGTATAAGATTATTTTTTTATTTTGTAAGTGCCATGATTGCCGATTCAAGGCATCTGTGACTGCCAATTGGCGCCAACAGCCCTGAGAGCTGATTGGTTCGAAGACTCTTTTTGAAACCCCGGTTTCCAAGAGGAAGCTGTCAGACCGTTTGCGAACCTATGCTCCCAGCAAGGCAAGCTCCATACCTTCCGACATTTTTCCTGCCCTGTTTTCTTCTGCCTGATATCCGTTGCCGACCTGATTCTGGACCCGATTCTGCCCTGTTCTGCCATCCCGACATCTGACCTGTTTTGCCCCGCTACCTGCCTGACACCTGTTGCCGACCTGGTTTCCGAACTCGATACCGCCTTTGCTCTCCCGTCCCGGCTAACGACTAGTATTCCTGCAAAACTCCTGTTGAACTCTGTTGTGATATGCCAAGCCTGTGAATTGCCTGTGTTTTTTTTTTCGCTCTTGTTTTGTCAAGCTTTGTGAGTCTCCGTTTTTGCCTGTGTTTTGCCCCTGTTTTGTTCTCGCCCTGTGTTGTTTGATTTTGACCACTTCCTCGTGGTGATCAATCTACTTCCGCGACCAACGATACACGGATCGAGTGTGCGCTCATTCCTCTTCTCTGAGTAACGTTACGCGTTTGGGTTCTACTCCCTGTTTCCTGTCCTGGTTCGTGACAGTCAGAGGAAATACGACATTTTGTAAAACAAAACATTGATTTGAATATTAGGCAAAAATACATGAAATATCATACCAAGAGACGTGTTTCTTGCTGCAGAACTGTTTTTGTTCGCATTAGACAACAGTGCCATCTAGCGGTCGAATATCACTCTGGGTCTTATTTTGTTGGCAACGTCAAACAACAAGCACCAATCTTGAGAGATAGCTTTTCACTACATAGGTTCTAAAGAAATGCATATTTTAGGCATTTTTTTTTAGGTTTTTCAGATTTTATTTATGGGGATTTCGTTTTTCTGGAGTAGAAATTGTTTCCTTTATTTTTCTCTGATTTTGTTTTTGTTTGTTGGAATATTGTTTTTGTTTTTCTGAATATTTTTTGAATGACCTATTTGATATTTTCCGAAATGATTAGTTTTTCTGGTTTTTAGATTTATTTTTATTGTTTTGTGGATTTTTTTTTTCAGTTTTCTGAATATTTTTCTTCTGTGTTTTTTATTTTATTTTACCTTTTTTTAAGAATATTTTTTTCCATGTTTATTAAATTGGTTTTCCCTCTAGTTTTCTGATAATTATCTTTCTGTTTCCTCAATATCTTTTTGCATCTTTTTATTTTTATTTTTTTTATCCGGAATTGTAAAAAAAAAAACATGTTTTCAGAAGCTTTTTTTCTCTCAGTTTTCTCGATATTGTTATTTTTTTCCTGGTTTGTGGATTTTTTTCCAGTTTTCTGAATATTTTTCTTCTGTGTTTTTTTTAATTTTGTTATACCTTTTTAAGAATATTTTTTTCCATGTTTATCAAATTCGTTTTCCCTCTAGTTTTCTGATAGTTATCTTTCTGTTTCCTCAATATCTTTTTGCATCTTTAATTTTTTTTTATCCTGAATTGTAAAAACATCCTGTTTTCAGAAGCTTTTTTTGTGGGTTTTTCTAGGTATTGTTATTCTTTTCCTGTTTTGTGGATTCTTTTTTTTTCAGTTTTCTGAAAAAATTTCTTCTATGTTTTTTATTTTATTTTAACTTTTTTAAGATTTTTTTTTCCATGTTTATTAAATTGGTTTTCCCTCTAGTTTTCTGATAATTATCTTTCTGTTGCCTCAATATCTTTTTGCATCTTTTTATTTTTATTTTTTTATCCGGAATTGTAAAAAAAAAACCCTGTTTTCAGAAGCTTTTTTTCTCTCAGTTTTTCTCGATATTGTTATTTTTTTCCTGGTTTGTGGATTTTTTTCAGTTTTCTGAATATTTTTCTTCTGTGTTTTTTTTAATTTTGTTATAGCTTTTTAAGAATATTTTTTTCCATGTTTATTAAATTCGTTTTCCCTCTAGTTTTCTGATAGTTATCTTTCTGTTTCCTCAATATCTTTTTGCATCTTTAATTTTTTTTATCCTGAATTGTAAAAACATCCTGTTTTCAGGAGCTTTTTTCTCTCAGTTTTTCTCGATATTGTTATTTTTTTTTCCTGTTTTGTGGATTCTTTTTTTTCAGTTTCCTGAATATTTTTCTTCTGTATTTTTTGTTTTATTTTACTTTATTTTAAACAATATTTTTTCCCTGTTTATAAAATATGTTTTCCCTCTAGTTTTCTGATAATTATCTTTCTGTTTCCTGAATATATTTTTGCATCTTTTTATTTTTATTTTTTTTATCCTGAATTGTAAAAAACATCCTGTTTTCAGAAGCTTTTTTTCTCTCAGTTTTCTAGATATTGTTATCCCGTTAACTGAATATTTTTCAGTTTTTGAACTTGTTTTTCTTTCAGAAATTATTTCTTTTTGGAACATCTTTTCTTTTTTTTTTTAAATTTCATTTCCTGCTTTTAGGAAAACAATTTTTTGTTTTCTCCGGGATCATCTTTTCTGTCTTTTTCTGAAATCTAATTTAGTTATTTTTTTTTCTAATTTCTGTCTTTTTTTCTTTCTGTTTTTGAATTATTTTTTCATCTTGATTTTTCTGTTTAAATTTCCATAACATACCAGAACATAAAGTGTACTTACATTTTGTAACCAGTTTTTAAATAAGTTTTTTTGGTCCTTACTCACCTGAAGCAGGAAAGTCTGAGCCGACACGCCGGAAATCTTGAGCCTGCACGACAGTTTGATTCCCGATTCTGCCAAATTCGGCATTCCCAATCCGAAATTTGCCAATCCTTCATACCGGTATTCGTATGTTTTCTTGGGATTCAGGCTGAAATCTGCAAGAAAATTAAAAAAAAAGAAAAATCACCAAAAAATGCAAGAAGGTCATAATAGACAAAAAATTAAGTTGGAAAACACACATCAGGGTAGGATATCGTACAAATATTTTATTCATGCAGTCCAAATGATTAACATTGGATGATTTAATACAATTTTTCACTTCACAACTGTTATTTAAAGTCAACAAAAACATGGTGCCAGAAAACATCCAAAAATTATTCATTCGGAAAGAGGGAAATTATAACTGAGGGTCTGTAGTAAATTCAAAATCCCAAAGGTGAGAACCACCAGGAAAAATATGTGTGTGTCTGTGTGTGGAGTCAAACTTTGGAGTAATTTACAAGATGAGATCAAACTGTCATGTCCTGCACGGTTGTCATGGCGCCCAGCTGGCCCCACCCCTCGACACCGGCTGAGACGCATTGGACTTATTGCTTCTGGAGTACTTAAACCAGGGGTGTCAAACGGGCGGCCCGCGGGCCAGATCAGGCCCGCTAAGGGATTAGATCCGGCCCGCGAGTCAACGCTCAGAGAAGTGCAAGAGAAAAACGAGCTGCAGGTTGAAATATATCCACTTGATGTTGCCAAAGCCAGGTGCCTCTCACAAACGCTGTACTTGTATTTCTCTCTCTCTCTCTCTCTCTCTCTCTCTCTCTCTCTCTCTCTCTCTCTCTCTCTCTCTCTCTCTCTCTCTCTCTCTCTCTCTCTTTCTCTCTCTCTCTCTCTCTCTCTCTGTCTTCTTTCCACTCTTTATCTCTCTCTCTTTCACTCTCTCTGTCTCTCTTTTTCTCTTCTTTGTTCCTCTTTGTCTCTGTATTTTTACCTTATTTCACTCTCTCTTTCCTTTCTCTCTCTCTCTATTGCTTTCCCCTTTTCTCTTTCTCTCATTCTCTTTTCTTTCCTTGTCTCTTTCTCTCTTTCTATTTCTCTCTGAATTTCATTCTCTCTCTTTCCCTCTCTCTCACTATTTCTCTATTTATCTATTTTTTTCTCATGCTCTCTCTCTCTCTCTCTCTCTCTCTCTTTTCTCTCTCCCTCTCTCTTTCTCCCTTTCTCCTTCTTTGTCCT
>NC_142360.1:35506386-35630210 GCF_059441175.1 Urocampus carinirostris | reverse complement strand
TTCTTTTTTTTTTTCGTTCTCTCTAATCTACTAGTTCGGCCCCCGAGAGAATGTTTGTTCTCTCGTGTGGCCCCCGGGTTTAAATGAGTTTGACACCCCTGACTTAAACCCTCCTTTTGGGACTGCCCGTTGCCAAACCATTGCTTTACCTTGTTGAAGATGTTCATGTTCTTGTTCATGCCTGTTTGTTCTGAGTAACGCCGAGTTTGTAATTTTGATTGCCTTTTGAACCTGTTTTGTTTTGTTTTTGGTCCGTTTGTGTGTTGGACAACTTTTCTTTCCTAATTAAAGTGACAGATCGTCTAGGCCAGGGGTGTCAAACTCATTTTAACCTGGGGGCCACACGATAGAACAAACATTCTCTCAGGGGCCGGAGAAGTAGATTAGAGATAAAAAAAAAGGGAGAAAGAAATAAGAGAAAAATAGAGAGGGAGAGAGAAGTAGAGAGGGTAGGACAAAGAAAAAGAGAAAGGGAGAAAGAGAGAGAGAGAAAAGAGAGAGAAAGAGGGAGAGAGAGAAACAAAAGAGATGAAATGAGAAATAGAGAAGGGGTTAAAAGAGAGAAAGTATGAAATCCAAAGAGAAATACAAAGAAAGAAGGAGAAAAAGAGAAAGAGAGAAGGAAAAAGCAAGTGAGATGGAGAGAGAGAAAAGAGAGAAAAATGAAAAAGGAAGAGAGCAAAAGAAGGTAAAAAGACACAGAGAGGAAGAGAAACAAAGAAAGAGAAAAAGAGAGAGTGAAAGAGAGATAGAGAGTGAGAGAAAAAGGAAGGAAGAGAGAGAGAGTGAGAGAGAAATCCAAGTGCAGCGTTTTTGACAGGCACCCGGCTTTGGCAACATCATGTGGATATATTTCAACCTGCGGCTCGTTTTTCTCTTGTGCTTCTCTAAGTGTTGTCTCACGGGCCGGATTCAATCCCTTAGCGGGCCTGATTTGGCCCGCGGGCCGCCTGTTTGACACCCGTGGTCTAGGCATATGAGTTCCGACTTCCTGCTTCCCGGTCCGTTTCCTGACACAAACAATGTCCAACTATTCATGTGTTCAAATTTAAATACAAAAAACATCACTGGTGAAATACAGGGATGAAGAAAATGGGATATGAGTGAGATTGGAAATACAGCGTTTAAAACTATGGTTAACTTTGTTGTTATTGTTGCTATTATTATATAATAACTGTTATTATGAATATCATTTATATTTTTATTGTTGGTATTATCATTGGTGCTGCATTGATGTTTGGTAACGAGTGGCATTATGAGGTCGAGGGATGGTAATTAGGAAGATGAGTGTATAAAATATGTGATTATTGTAATTATTATAATTATTGATATCTGATGTTAAAGTTAAAACTTATATAAACTCTATGTTGGCAGAATTACTCAAATAAAAACAAGCATTAAGGTAAATACATTTCCCAAGCGGGAGAGCACTGTCCGGCAGCACTGGCCCCTCCCGTGTGTGTAGTTAACTTTATTCACACAGGAAACAGAAAAATACACCGGAAATGGGGCTTCAAAATAAGAGTACAAGACTGATAAACGTACAAGAGATGCAATTAGACTGATTATTGAAACGTTACTTCATGTGTGTGTGTGTGTGAAAGATTGTTTTTATATTTAGGAATATAAAAATATATTCACACAGTGAATTCTGAGAAATGTTACAACCAAAACGACCAACCTATCATTGACCTATGTAATAAGTATATCCATGAGATTTTGTTATACTAGACAAGAGGATTTGTAAAATGTATTTAATAGGGAAGATAAAGGGGTGGGCAGCATGTTTTTGGACCGAAGTCAAATCTGGTTTGTTGTTTACCCTTTGTTCGAGTGTCTTTTGTGTCGAGGAACAAGCTATCTGACACGAAGTTTGAGAAGCTTCAGATACAAGGGGTAGGATATTCTGGTTGGCTGGATCCATGATGGAAGAAGTACAAGGTGTCTTATTTGTCTCAGGTTGTTAGATTTACGATGCAGTGTTAAACACACTTTATTGTTTATCAAATTCTTAAACTGTTTACTTTTGTTGTGAAAAAAATATTAGTACAGTAGCATATGTCTACTTGACCAGTTGCCTGACTTAAAACTGTGATTTATACTTCAGAATGAAACTCACTTCATATTGGTTTCGATCGACTTTTGTTGTGAGGAAAATAGTTTACTGTCAAGAACCGGATTTGGAGGAGAACCCAAATGCGTGACGTTTCTCACACAAGCTTTTATTTTATGGGAAATGGGGCAGTCATGCACGTTAACACAAAATGCCAGTGATTCGGTGATCGCTGGGCGAAAGGAGAACGACAGAAGTCTGGTGTGGAACAACAGAAAGCAAGAGGCGAACGAGATCGATACCAGTTTCGTGAGCCGATACCGGACAGATGATGTCGATACCGGACAGAACGGGATTGAAAGGATTGATAACATATGGGAACCTGTCGTGGGTTCAAATCCAGCTCCAGACTTCCTGTGCGGAGTTTGTATGTTCTCCCCGTGCTTGCGTGGGGTTTCCTCCGACGTTCCAAAAACATGCATTTCAGGTGAATTGGCCGGTCCAAATTGTCCCTAGGTGTAAATAAGCGAGTGAATTGTCTGTCCCTGTGTGCCCTACGATTGGCTAGCAACCCGTTCAGGGTGTCCCCTACCCACTGCCCGGAGATGGCTGCCCGACCCTAATGAGGATAAGCGGTACGGCTAATGATATGAGATGAAATAAAGGGGTAGGGGAAAATAAGCATCTGCTTCTGACTACCCCTTTTCCATCATGTTACGTAACATTATTTTGTTATTGACTCATTGTTTTTGTCCTGTTTTTATTTTAATCTTCGAATAAAAGTTTTCATTCATTCAAGAAGAAGGAAAGAGCACTCACCGTAGCGGACACTTTGACACGCTAAGAATAAAATTATAAAACAGTGTTAGGCGAAAGATACTGTTATAAATGATAAAGGTAAATAAAATGAAAGGAACTTACCGGCCAAGGCCACAAGGCAACAAAGGATGAGGCCCCTCATAGTCGACAGAGGTGCGAGCAAACATGTCCTCCCCCTTTAAATAGGCAGGCCTGTTTGATTTGGGGGGGGGGGGGATTGGATGGGGGTGACCCCCCCACGCGCTAGGTCGCTATGCTAGCTAACCACGTAGAGTCCAACGTGCCTCGCACTTGACATGGTCACGGCGACCTGACCCGCCGGAGAGATAACCGGCGGTCGATAAAAGGAGCATAGGACCAGAATTGTGGATTATTCAATACTTTTACTACTGTATTTTCACATTTTGTGCTTAAAGTGATATTTTCGTTACGGGTCTTGAACACAAATCTCTCATTAGCCGTACCGCTTATCCTCATTAGGGTCGCGGGGGGGGCTGGAGCCCATCCCAGCCAAGGAGTTGATTCCTCGAATAAACGCATTTTTTGTGCATTAAAACCCAGTCAATTCCGTATTTCACGACGTGTTCGAAAACGGGAGAGCGGGGGGCGCTGACGGGGTTTTCAAACGTCTGCCTTCAAATACTCGCATTAGCTCTGATTTGATGAACGGGGTGAGATATTGGGATCAGGCCATGTTTTCTGGGTTTGTGCGTGTGTTTGAAATCCTTGAAAATACTTGAATCTTAATGTTGTGTTGTCAAGGTGAGGAAAATGTCAATTATGGGTACCATGTGGTAGGTGAGGTTTTGTGCAAAAAATGACCGTGGTGTATTTGCATTATGCCTCAAGAGCGTTTGTACCCCGCACCTCAAGTGTTAAGCGTCATTACGAGACGAAACATGAACATGAATTCAGGGACGAGTCTGGAAAGGCGGAGACTGTCATGATTACCTAAATGGAGCCACCTGGGGTAATCATCTGACGCGCTGGAATGCGCTCCCTGATTGGTTAATGTTCCCTTTTTAAGCACGCTACGCGGAGACCTCTTGGTCTGAGGATACTTTTTACCCCGTTTGACTCGCCTGATTTTCCTGTGTCTTTTTAAATTGTTTACCTGATTCTGCCTGCCTCCGATCCGACCTGCTTCCGTTCCACGCTACGATCTTCTCTCCAGTCCCGGTAAACTCGACCTGCTTCCGTCCCACGCTACGATTAGCTACGTGTCCCGAAGTTGTCTTCACGGCGTTGCTGCTGACGTTCGACGGTCATCGCGTCTCCCGCTGACCCTGTACGCTTCCCCAAATAAAAGACTTGTAACAAACGCTCTGGGGTCTCCTGCTCTGTTCTGGTCCGCCCTGACAGAGACATTAAAACGCGTTGTGTCCAGGTACGGCAAACAAACACAAACCCGGAAAACATTTGTCACTGCTGCAAACGCCACCACTGAAGCAAGCTATCACATTGCTCACTGCATGGCAAAACACAGGAAACCATTTACTGATGGCGAATATAGTAAAGGTGTGTGTGTGTTTCAAGTTTTGATAGTTTCTGAAATAAGATGTTATTGATGAATGGTATGGTAGCTGTCCACATCACTTGAGTTTGATTGTAGTTGATTGTTGAGGAAGAATAGTTGAAGTCATGGATGTCTGCAGTGCCTTCCACATGTTGCTCACCGTCATTTTTTAGTTTGTTGATGAACAAGAATAGTGGAAGATAAATTGGTCGGTTACACAATTTCAATGTCTGTCAATGTTGTATATTTGGACTGGTGTAAAATTACAGCTCTGTTGGATATAAAAAAAACATTTGTTGTGTGAGTCATTAATCTCTACACTATCAATTTTGAAGCGTCTGTTAGCTAGTTCCCAAGCAAGATTCAATTTAAGTCACAGGTGTCAAACAGGCGGCCCGCGGGCCAGATCAGGCCCGCTAAGGGATTGAATCCGGCCCGCGAGACAACACTCAGAGAAGCGCAGGAGAAAAACAAGCCTCAGGTTGACATATGTCAACTTGATGTTGCCAAAGCCAGGTGCCTCTCACAAGGACACTGTACTTGTATTTATTTCTTTCTCTCTCTCTCTCTCTCTCTCTCTCTCTCTCTCTCTCTCTCTCTCTCTCTCTCTCTCTCCCTCTCTCTCTCTCTCTCCCTCTCTCTCTCTCCTTCTCTCCCTCTCTCTCTCTCCCTCTCTCTCTCTCTCTCTCTCTCTCTCTCTCTCTTTCTTTCCCACCCCTTTTCTCCCACTCTGTCTCTTTCACTCTGTGTCTCTCTTTTACTCTTCCTTTGTTGCTCTTTTTCTCTTACTCTGTGTCTTTTGCTTTAACTTTTTTTTCCTTTTCTCTTTCTCTCTTCATACCCTTTACGCTTTCTTTTCTCTTTTCTCTCCTTCCGTCTTTCTTTTTCTCTTTGGATTTCTTTCTTCCTCTCCCTTTCTTTTCCCCCTCTCTCACGACTTTTTATCTTTTGTTTCTCACGCTCTCCCCCTCTCTCTGTTTCTTTCGTTGTCCCGCCCTCTCTCCTTTTCCCTCCCTCTTTCTCTTTTTTCTTTATCTCTCTTTCTTTCTCTTTAATCTACTAGTCCGGCCCCTGAGAGAATGTTTGTTTTATCGTGTGGCCCCCGAGTTAAAATGCGTTTTACACCCCTGATTTAAGTGAATCAAATTGTCTGTGTTGTCATTGATAACAACGTAGTGAACATTGTATGGAACAAGATTAGACATGGCACTCCAGGGAAAATATGTACTAAAGACTTGAATGAGAAACAAAAAAGTATGACTTTCAGGTTAAATAGGCAGAAAAACTTTAAAACATAAGTTATAATAATAGTCCGATGTTTTTGAATGAAAAAGAATGGTCCATCATACTAGTGCAATGAAAAGTACTACTTATTTTAAAAGTAGTTTTTAGTTGCTCTATAAGATACAGGATATTAAAACTCAATTTCATTGAAAATAGTTAAAGATAATCATAATTATTTCACGAGAATCAAAACCTTATAACAACCCACACACTTCTACAGAATTTTTCATTTGCGATGAAAATAAATGTAAACTAAGAGTAATAGCGCATCCTAGCGGCTAACAAGTGAATGACATTGGAAAATCACTTTCCCGAGTAAATGAGAAAAACTAATTACTTACGGGAGTCGAATGATCAGAAGTAATTATTGCATTTTTCTATTGTTTTTTTAAGAGAAAAATGAACCTGCTTTGTCAGTTTGCAATTTGCACCGCTAGATGGCGGCATTGTTCATGATTTCATCCTTTAGCGCTGCAGAATAAGGCATTCGTTGTTTCTAATTATTTCTTATTTTTTTCCAATCTAGAATTATAATCAGGGTTGGGTAGGGTTACTTTAACTTGATTACTTTCAATTACTTTTGGATTACTCCAATACTAAATGTGCTAATAAAAGACAAAATAAACTAAATATGAATACAATTAAAAAAAAATTGTGCAGGCTTGGGGAGTAACGGAATACATGGAACGGCAAAAATGATATTGGCAAGCTGTTTGGATTTATTTTCATTTTGTTTCTGTCGCATTTGATGTTCGTTTTGCCGCAGATCAAAGAGATCAAAGCCAGGAGAGAAAGCTTACCACGTGTTGTGAGTCATCATTATATTCATATTGAATTTCTTTGGTCTTTTATTAGCATATTTGGTATTGGATTAATCCAAAAGTCATTGAAAGTAATCAAGTTAAAGTAACCCAACCCCGATTATAAGACAATAGTGTGTGGTGTCAGGGTACCAGAGACCTTAAACAAAATCAACAAAAACAACAGAAAATTGAAGTTTTTAACAATGGACATTTTTTATTGTATTGAAGAAAGAAAAATATATATTTTTTTTAATGGAGTGGAATTGAATTCATCGGAAGAAGTCGAAACAACACGGTACGTTTTTCAAAAGTCGATAGTATTCCTCTTGGATCTGAAAAACACAAATACATATTATATAAATACGATTTAAATCCCTACATTTTTTTATGGCATACTACAATTTACTTTTAAACATCACTTTTTTTTAGACCGATACAAATACATAAACTCTTACGACTTATCCACACCGATTCAGACGTCGATACCGATAATTTCCAAACGATGAATCAAAAATTCTTAAATACAAAATGGCGGCGCCCTCTGTTGGCTGCGGCTGCATCGGCTCGCTACAACGGGTCAGGTGTATCGACATTTCGTTCTGTGTACATTGTTACAAAAAATTACAATACAAAGGAAATTATTATTATTATTATTATTATTATTATTTTGCTTAAAATTAAAAGCCAATAAATCAAAATTATTGCTGAATGTATAATTTCCAAGACAAAAGCCACTAGAATGCAGCCAAATTCATGGTAGAAATCCAGAAAAATATCAATAATAAAAAAAAAAAATAGAAATATAGCAAAACATATTATACATTCTAGAACAATAACTCATAATTCTTAAAAAATAATATGAATAAATATTTTTTTTTTGCTTAGAGTGGAGCGAAATGTATCCAAATGAATCCTCAAATTTGTAATTTCAGGCAGCCAAAAGTAGGAAATCCACAAAAATATTAATAATAAAAATTGTTATATGGAATTTCTCAAAACATATAATTAAAAAAATAAATAAATTATATTTCTTGACAATGATGAAATCAAAAACAATAATAAATATTCAATTCATTTAAGAAAAATGATGTGAATAAAATGTATAAAAGTAATAATCATAATTATATCTAAATACAATTTCAGAACATTTACACATATGACATGCATAATAATATAATAATTGTGGTTATAATTGTCCTTATTTTAATTTGTACTATACTTTCATTATAAAATATTAAAAATATATATTCATAACTTATTCTAATTATTTTTGGCTCGAAAAAAGTGAGTTGTTTTGGGTGTTGAAGGATTTTAGACATTTTACTATAAAGGATTTTACAAGATTAAATCCAAGTTACATTTATCGAGTGCAATGAAGATTTTCACTGAGTGCGCTTCAGGTCACGCTGTTTCAAATGCGGAATGTTTTGGCTGGGGAATTTTGATAACAGGACTGTGACGAAGGGCGGCAGGCATTGTTTTGATGAACGCTCTGCTGTTTTGAGTTTCTCCAGACCTCGAGGCGAGGGGGTGGACCCCACGTGGGGGCTTTCCTGGCACGGCCTTGGGAGGAGCCGAAACTTTTTCATGCCCCAATATACATTCAAACTCAACCTCAAGAAAACAACCGTCTGTGCCAACCCCCTTAGCCATACGCCTATCGTTAACACATACAATGTGTAAACATCAAAGACAGATTTAGATATGCATCCGTCATCTTGGATACCTTTTTCAAATCGATAAAACTTTTTTCATCTCCCAAAACAGTAAATTCAAACTCAACTGTCCTTACAAAATCCCTTGATCTTGTGCCTGTTGTTTACATGCATCGTTTCTAATTATCAAAGACCCATTTAAATTTTTCATCCAATTTCTTTGATACTTATGTCATACTCAGTTTTAGCATGCATTGTTTTTATTAATCAAAGACACATTTTAAAAGGCATCCATCATCTTGTATACTTATTCTAAATCTATGAAACTTTTTCATGTCCCAAAATAATACATCAAAACTCAACCTCATAAACAACTGTCCATACCGCACCCCTTAGCCATATGCCTATTATTAACATTTATAATTTCTAATCATCAAAGACACATTTAGAAAGGATTTAGAAAGGCCTCAATTATCTTTGATACTTATTTTAAATGTATGAAACTTTTTCATGTCCCAAAACAATACATTCAAACACAACCTTATTAACAAGTGTCTGTGCCAAGCCCCTAAGGCTTAGGGCCTAAGCCATGTGCCTGTTTCTAACATGTGACCTTTTTGATCATCAAAGACACATTTAGAAATGCATGCAATATCTCGGATACTTCTTTTAAATCTATGAAACTTTTCCATGCCCTAGAAACAATACATTCAAAGTCAACCTCAAGAAAACAATCGTCTGTGCCAACCCCCTTAGCCATATGCCTATCGTTAACACATACAATGTGTAAACATCAAAGACAGATTTAGATATGCATCCGTCATCTTGGATCCTTTTTTCAAATTGATAAAAAAAATGTCATCTCCCAAAACAATAAATTCAAACTCAACTGTCCTTACAAAACGCGTTGATCTTGTGCCTGTTGTTCACATGCATCATTTCAAATTATCAAAGACCCATTTAAAATTTTCTTCCAATTTCTTTGATACTTCAAATTAGCTTAACTTGATCGAAATTTCTCAAATATTTCTTCACTCCTATTTCAATCCATTCATACTCAGGTGTCCTTGGCAAGCCCTTTGGCCGTTAACCTGTTTTGTTTTTTTCCGCAAGCTGGTGTGCCGGCTCCTCCCATGGGCGTGCCAACGAAAGCCCGCACGTGGGGTCCACCCCCTCGCCTCGATGTCTGGATATGGATATCTATAAATAACTATCATTCACATTCGAAAAATCTATATGGAGATTTGATTACCGTAAATTCCGGACTAAAAGCCGCTACTTTTTTCCCAAACTTTCAACCCTGCGGCTTATTCAGTGATGCGGCCAATTTATGTAATTTTTCTAACGGCTGCCAGCGGCGCTCGAGTACAAAAGGTAAGATTTAGACTGCAACTTCTTAGGTTGTGCACAAATTAAAATAGCGTAGACATATTTGCATCTATCATGCAAATTGCAAAAAGATTGATTTTATGTCTTGTTTTTATTTAATATTTTGCTTACAATTTTTTTACATTGTATTTTTTCATTGTCTGTACAGTGTCCTTGGGTGGCCTGAAAGGCGCTTTTAAATAAAATGCATTATTATTATTAATGTGTTGCGAGCGTGTTGCTAGTAGCGTTTTGCTGCCCTTCACAGGCACGGTTTGGGATGAAAGTTATAATATTATTATTAAAGCTTTAAAAACTCTCTCGGTGTACCGTCTTTCTTTGTAAATATGTGTAACCATGTATAATATGAATTTGCAACTGTATATTTTTGTAATGTATTTATTTTAGAAACTTATTCTGATATGTTTTGTTTCGAGCAAATGAGAAAGAAGGGAAGGGGCAAACGCGGGCTGACGGGAAGTGGAGTAAAGCTGAGAAGTGTTTGTGGACGCGGCCGACAATAGTGGATATATATTTTTCCTACCCTTACCTTTGGAAATATACACTTTTTTCCTTGGATTACTTTCAACGGGCACCCGGACTCTGCAGGTCTGCATTAAATCTTAAGTACCGGTATCATTTTACTGTCATTTTGCAGGCTGTGTATTTTCGGGTATGGGTTGATTTCGTGTTTGTATTGCGTTTTTTCGATGTGGGCGCACGCGGCTAATATACAGGTGCGGCTTGTGTATGTACAAAATCAGTTTTCCTCCCTAAATGTGGTGGGTGCGGCTTATAATCAGGTGCGCTCTATAGTCCGGAATTCACGGTATATATGATTTGACTGCTCTTGGGCGCTTTTTATGGCCGCCTTGCTCGCTTATGCCTTGGGCCAGCTCTGCTTCCGCCTATAAACATCATAAATCATGATATAACCTACTCTGTACTCAATCTCGCATACACCGTTGATAAGTTATGGAACAAAATAATGACAAATAACAACATGTTTCCACGGTTACCTTTCGAGAAAGCACCACGAGGAAAATAAAGATAAACATTCCCTGGAAAGCGTTGGTAAGGGTGAAGAGGTAAGCGGTGAGGGTGCTCTCGTAAAGGATGTGCAGGACCCCCAAGGTCCACGTGGCCCCCAGCACAAAGAGCAGCGCCACCGCCCCACGGGCGCAGGACCTGCAACCTCATTGCAATCATTATTTCCAACAACAAAGGTGGCACCACCAACCAGGGTTGGGTAGGGTTACTTTAACTGGATTACTTTCAATGACTTTTGGATTACTCCAATACCAAATATGCTGATAAAAGACAAAAGAAACTAAATATGAATAAAATTACTCATTTTTGTGCAAAAATGATGTTGGCAAGCTGTTTGGATTTATTTTCATTTTGTTTCTGTGGCATTTGATGTTCGTTTTACCGGAGATCAAAGAGATCAAAGCCAGGAGAGAAAGCTTACCACGTGTTGTGAGTCATCATTTTGTTCATTTTTTTTTGTCTTTTATTAGCATATTTTGGATTGGAGTAATCCAAAAGTCATTGAAAGTAATCCAGTTGAAGTAACCCTACCCAACCCTGCCACCAACCCACCTGATGTTCTCGTAGTGGCTGATCTGAGGTTTCTTCACCACTGTGTGGCGGTAGACTTTGTAGAGGATGACAGCGAAGGCCAGCAGGTTCACCTGAGCCAGGAGAACCGAACCGGAAAACCCGTCACACATAGTTTGTTCGGACATTTCGGATTTGCCGGCTCACCAGCAATGTTCCCTGTAATTTTCCACGGGTCTGAGCGTTTACACAAAGTCGGTGAGCAACGCTTGAAACAACAGTGAGCAACGGCAATCCCAAGTGTGGCAAGATAATTATTTATCAAACATGTCCAAAATTTGACATTACGTTACATTTTGCTGAGTTTCCGGCAATGCAAAATTGTTTTTCTCTTTTGAATGAATTGACTCATGTACGATTGCAAAGGTTGTACGGCCTACAAACGTCGTTTGTTCTTACAATTCTTTCACAAGATATCCATTTCTTTTTTTTTTCCTGGAATTTTTTGGTCGCATACTATTAACATTTTTGGGGGCTTATTTAGTCGGTTGCACGATACACAACTGTATTTAATCACATTTTTTTAGTGAAGGTACAATGTTGGCAACAAGATTGACTTGGTATAATTGGAAATTATTTGAATGCAACACAAACTTTTTCTTCTTTTTCCCTGTATTTTTTTAATTTTTTTTAATCCCTTTTAAAAAAATCTCATTGTGTTTTTTTTTTCCTACCTGTTACTTTTTTCTTTTTGTTCTCTATTTAATTTTTTTCCTACGTTTCTTTCTTTTCTTTTTTTCTGGCTTTTTTTCTGAAATTTTCTTTCTTTTTTTCTTCCTTTTATTTTTTTTCTCAGCTTTACACTACTTTTTAAATTTGGTATTTTTTTCTTTTTTGTTCTATTCCCCCCTTCCTTTAAGTCATGTTGTGCATAATTTACATAATATTTGGTCATATAGGGATGAAAGAAGCAAAAAGAACCCGAAGAGCCGTTTAGGACCCGAAAGAGCCGGTTCCTTTTAGTGAGCCGAGCCGAAGAAGCCGGTTCTCGACAAACTCTACTAACTTTACTCAACTTCGCTCTACTTCGACTCGACTTCAAAATACCGCATTTAGGACACAACGTCAGGGGAACCTGTGTATTTTGACCTTCATGCACTGTAACTTTGACTTAAGTCGCTTCTTAATTAGTAATTTCGAGCCCTCATTTTTGTGCACTGGCTAGTGTTAGACACTGCTCACCAGAATGATCAGGCAGGCAGGTCCGATGAAGCTCCAGATGAAGTGATTCTCAGTGCTCAGCCAACACCTGAAACGGGAAAAGATGGCGACTTTAAGTCTCCGTCAGGTTTCTGGTCCCGCCTCCTGGAAGCAGCACTCACATTTTCCTGGTGCCGTAATACTTGGCGCCCAACGTGGCGGATATAGCCACCACCACGGCGGGGCTGCCGTAGCCGAAGATGTAAAAGTTTCTGTGCAAGAAGGCTTTGTTGTAGACCACGCCCACCACAATCAGGTAAAGGTGGATCCCTTCGATGCACATCCAGGCAAAGGCGGCCAGGAAGAAATAGTGTAGCAGTCCCGCGATCACCGCACAGAAAAGCTGAAAAGAAACCCCGAGTTGACGTCTGATCAGGTTTAACCAATCCGTAGTAACCGGCTGTACTTGGTGAGCGTTCATGTTGATCCCCACGAGGAAGATGAACTCGGCCATGAATAGACTGCAGCACAGGTTCTTGTGGATGGTGGTCCTGGTATTCTGGATCTCGCTGAAGAACCAGAAGGTGAAGATGCACATGGACAAGCAGATGAGGGAGATGATCATCCCGAGCTGCGTGATGCGGGTCAGGACATTTTGGTGGGCTGCCAACTTGGAGGAAAAAATATAACACAGTTTTCTGAGAGTCTTTTGCATAGAACCGGAAAAACAAATACCGAAATCTCAACACTCTAAGCCACAGGTGTCAAACAGGCGGCCCGCAGGCCAGATCATGCCCGCTAAGGGATTGAATCCGGCCCGCGAGACAACACTCAGAGAAGCGCAAGAGAAAAACAAGCGGCGGGTTGAAATATGTCAACTTGATGTTGCCAAAGCCAGGTGCCTCTCACAAAGACACTGTACTTGTATTTATCTCCTCTCTCTCCCTCTCTCTCTTTCTTTTCCACCCCTTTTCTCCCACTCTGTCTCTTTCACTCTCTGTGTCTCTCTTTTTCTCTTCCTTTGTTGCTCTTTGTCTCTTTCTCTCTCTGTGTCTTTTAACCTCTTCTGCTCTAACTTTCTTTTTTCCTTTTCTCTCTTTTCTCTTTCTCTCTTCATACCCTTTGCACTTTCTTTTCTCTTTTCTCCCCTTCTGTCTTTCTATTTCTCTTTGGATTTCTTTCTTCCTCTCCCTTTCTTTTCCCCCTCTGTCACGACTTTTTATCTTTTGTTTCTCACGCTCTCCCCCTCGCTCTTTTTCATTCTTTGTCCCGGCCTCTCTCCTTTTCCCTCCCTCTTTCTCTTATTTATTTTTCTCTCTTTTTCTTTCTCTTTAATGTACTAGTCCGGCCCACGACAGAATGTTTGTTCTATTGTGTGGCCCCCGAGTTAAAATGAGTTTGACACCCCTGCTCTAAGCACTAACCTATCCACTAAACGTCAACTCTAACACTTACTCCTTACCAATAACACTTGCATCCAAACATGACCTGTAACCGCTACCCCCTAACTCTAAACTTCACCTTTAACCCTTACCCTTACAGTGGAACCTCGGTTTTCGAACGCCGCTCAGTTCGGACAAATCGGAGTCCGACCAAAAATTTCGAGAAATTCCCAATCGCGTAACGTTACTCACAGTTGGTCGCGGAAGTAGATTGATCGGAACGAGGAAGTGGTCAAAATCAAACGGATCGGGCCGAAAACAAAACGGCAGGGACCAATAGGGCGCCATGGCAACTGTGACAATATTGATTTTAAAAATAAGCAAAAATACATGAAATATCAAAAAAAACATGTTTAAAGTTGGGGTGTGTCATTTGAGGTGCCTTTAAAAAGTTAAAAGTAGAATATTTTCTTTATCAAGTATGTGTTAATAATGCCCAACCGAGTTCAAAGTACCTTTATATTTTTTCTTCCACTGTGCCTATCTGCTTCTATCTTACTTTTAGCTGTTACAAAACTCGCGACAAATTCGGAAGCAATGAAGGGGGGGAGTGGAGATTTATGATCGTCCCCGGGTTTTTTTTGTAAGTGTATCCTCAAAATGGTAAAAGTGAGAAAAGGCCCGTTTCCAATATACCGTATTTTCCGCACTATAAGGCGCACCTAAAAGCTTTTATTTTTTTCAAAAGCTGACTATGCGCCTTATAATACAGTGCGCCTTATATATGGATCAACATTAAGTTTTCCAACTAACTTGCAGCCGCCGACTAGATATTCCCCCGAACGCCAAGTAGTACGCGTTGTATGCTGGGATATATTTACCGGTGTTTCATTGGCTAACCAATGTGTCAATCATCATTTGAATCGATCACTATTGGCTAAAGTTATTCGGAGGTCAAGGGGCGGATCCTTTTTATCATTTACAGGCTGGCATTGGCTTAAACGGCGAAACAAAGCCGCAATTGGCCGAAAAAGATGAATGTGTATAGCATGTTGCTGACGGCATAGAGAAAGCATTTTTTTCTATTCTGTATTTGTAAATATTGTATTCTCCTGGATTTACTACCCTCATGGATATAAGAGGACATTGCCTGCACATTATTATGAACACAACGATTTCGGTAAGCTACTCCGGGTTTTATATTGTCCCTATATCTTGTTTCAGACTGAACTCGATGTTTCTGTGATAAGCGGTGCAGATAATGGATGGAATGGAGTGTCTATTTTTAAATTAAACTCAATTCCAAGTGTTTATTGTCATATGCACAGTAAAGTTGCGAGCGAAAAAGAAAATAGATACTAAGGAATGGTTGGCATTTCTTGAATCCCAAGACTTTAACCTTCCGAATGATGGAACGATGCATTTGAGTGACATCGTACGGACACCGCATCCGCACGTGTTCTCGACACGTATTTGCTTCTTTGCAAGCTTTGGGAATGTTAAGGGGGTAATAAGTTGGACTGAACTATCTGACTGTTTTGTCGACGTTCCCATTGTAGCGCCTTATAATCCGGTGCGTCTTATGTATGTCAAAAATAGGACCAAAAACTATTTTTTCGGGGTGCGCCCTATAACCCGGTGCGCCTTATAGTGCGGAAAATACGGTAGTCCAAAGCCAACCCAAACTTTATTATACAGTGGAACCTCGGTCTTCGAACGCTTCTCAGTTCGAACAGATCGGTGTCCGACCAAAAATTTCGAGAAATTCTTGCTTCGCTGTTCGGTCAAAAAAATCAAAGTTCGAACGCCGGTAATGCGTGAGGGCGTACGCTAGGGTGCGATGCGGAGCGGCGTACGGGTGTAGATCGCTCTTTTCGTGAACTGTTATCACGTGCGGACGTGCTTCGTTTTGCTTTCGCTTTTAATATAGGTGTACCAAGTGTTTTAGCCCTTTTTTTTAAAATTTTTACACGTTCATGTTAGCGTAAACTTTCGTACGGAAGATTACGATAACGCGAACGTACGATTAGCCTGGGTTAGCTTTATGTTTACGTTAAACATTCGAGGTAAACATTCAGGGTGTTGGAACGGATTAAAACGATTTACATTATTTTTAATGGGAAAACAACAAATCGGTTTTCGAACAGGGTTCTGGGACCGATTATGGTCGAGAACCGAGGTTCCACTGTAAAGTGTTAATAGTCTTTCCTGTTGACAGCTTCCTGAGGTCAACATACTTCATAAACTCTCGAATATAAGTGTGTTTTTAGCCAAGTTTTAAAACTAAAAGGGTTCCTTACGTTAACCCGTCCCGAAGACATGAGGACGGCGAAATGTGTGAGGTGGTCGCAAGTGCAGGTGGTGGTGCTGCTGTTGACGTGCAGCGTATCACAGCCGTGCGTAGCCCAACCACCTTGTTGCCTTGTGCCCGTATACTCCCAGAAGGCGCACTTGGTCACCTCAGTACTCAGGTCCACTGGCTTCAGACAAAAAAAGGGACACATTTCAGTTCTATCTGTTGAGTGACTTGGATTGTCATGATGCTTTTTCTTATGTGGTACTCAGTGTTCCCTTTAAGCAATTGCGCACTGCTCGCACATTCTCAGCGCACAAGAAAATCTAGCCAGAGCACAAAAATGAGGGCTCAAAATTACTAATTAAGAAGCGACTTTGGTCAAAGTTACAGTGCATGAAGGTAAAAATACATGGGTTCCCCTGACGTTGTGTTGTAAATCCGTTATTTTGAAGTCGAGTCGAAGTGGAACGAAGTTGAGTAAAGTTAGTAGAGAACCGGCTTCTTCGGCTCGGCTCACTAAAAGGAACCGGCTCTTTCGGGTCCTAAACGGCTCTTCAGGTTGTTTTTGTTTCTTTCATCCCAACATGACCAAATATTATGTAAAATTTTGCACAAAATGACTTAAAGGAAGGGGGGAATAGAACAAAAAAGAAAAAATACCAAAATGAAAAAGTAGTGAAAAGCTGAGAAAAAAAGAAACAAAAAAGAAGGAAAAATTTAGAAAAAAAGCCAGAAAAAAAGCGAAGAAAGAAATGTAGAAAAAAAGTAAATAGAGAACAAAAAGAAAAAAGTAACAAAAAAAGTAGAAAAAACACGGAAAAAAGAAGAAAAAGTTTGTCTTGCATTCAAATAATTTCCAATGATATCAAGTGAATCTTGTTCCCAACATTGTACTTCCACTAAAAATGTGATTAAGTACAATTCTGTATCTTACAACCGACTCAATAAGCCCCCCAAAAATTGTAATATTATGCGACAAAATATATCAGGAAATAAAAATAAATCTTGTGAAAGAATTGTAAGAACAAACGACGTTTGTAGGCCGTACAACCTTTGCAATAGTACATGAGTCAATTCATTCAATAGAGAAAAATAATTTTGCATTGCCGGAAACTCAGCAAAATGTAACTTGATGTCAAGCTTTGGACATGTTTGATAATGAATTATCTTGCCACGCTTGGGATTATGGTTGCTCACTGTTGTTTCAAGCGTTGCTCACCGACTTTGTGTGAACGCTCCGTGGAAAATTAGAGGGAACATTGGTGGTACTGCATTTCATATTCTAGACAGGCACATCACAAAGATGCTTATCTAGCAGAATGACAAGATATAAAGACACAACCTCCCACCAAAGCTCCGACCTTGCAAATTTTGCACCAGGAAAATTTTTTTTGTTCGTTACCTGGACGTGTCTTAGAGTGAAGACAATACGGTCCAGACCAAAGACCTCAGCAGGTTTGACGGCGGCCGCCACGACTTGGGAATTGACGATGAGTTCCCCCGTTTCCTCGTAGGGCGAGTCTTCGGTTTGGTCCTCAGGTTTCAGGAGGTCTCCCAGGCTATCGTAGCGCACGAAAACCACAGACACGCTCTCTGCTGGACCACAAAACATTTTTGATAAAGGTTGATAACGCTATCCATTAGCATTAGCAGATAGCCACGATGGAAGCATAGGTCGCTAGTGTTCATTGCACGATTATAGAGAGTAGTAGCTGTATCTGAGACGCTAGCATTACTAGCTAGCTAACACTCAACAAGGTACTGACATCCTTCCTTGTGCAATAAGAACCATACACAGGGTAGGATATCGGGATCATACCAATATTTTATTCATGCAGTCCAAAATTAGTAAATATGGATGATTTAATAAAAATTTTCACTTCACAACTGTTATTCAAGGTCAACAAAAACATAGTGCCAGAAAACATCCAAAAGTTATTTATTCGGAAAGAGGAAAATTATAAATTGAGGGGCTGTAGTAAATTCAAAATCCCAAAGGTGAGAACCACCAGGAAAAGTATGTGTGTGTCTGTGTGTGGAGTCAAACTTTGGAATAATTTACATGATGAGATCAAACAATGTCCAACTATTCATGTGTTCAAACTTAAATACAAAAAAACATTACTGGCAAAATACAGGGATGAAGAAAATGGGATATGAGGGAGATTGGAAACACTGCGTTTAGAACTTGTTGTTATTGTTGCTATTATAATATCAGAACTGTTATTATAGATATTATGTTTATTTTTATTGTTGTTATTATCATTGGTGCCGCAGTGACATTTGGTAACTAGGCGCATTATGACGTTGAGGGATGGGTATTGCGAAGATTAGTGTATAAAATATGTGATTATTGTAATTACCGTATTTTCCGCACTATAAGGCGCACCTAAAAGCCTTTATTTTTTTCAAAAGCTGACCATGCGCCTTATAATACAGTGCGCCTTATATATGGATCAATATTAAGTCGCAAAGTCTTGCAACTAAGGCAAGCAGCCGCCGACTCGATTTTACCCCGAAGGCGAAGTCGTCCGCGGTGTATGCTGGGATTTATATACCGGCGTTTCATTTCCTAACCGATGTGTCAATCATCATTTGAATCAGTCACTATTGGCTAAAGTTATTCGGAGATAAAGGGGGCGGATCCTGTTTATCATTTACAGGCTCGCATAGGCTAAAGGGGCGAAACAAAGCCTGCAATTGGCCGAAAAAGATGAATGTGAATCACACGTCGGGTTGCACTACGGCATAGAGAAAACATTTTTTACTATTCTGTATTTGTAAATATTTGACTCTCCTGGATTGACTACACTCACGGTTGTAAGAAGACCATGGTTACGTATCATTATTGAACGTGATGGCAGCAAGAGAACTTAGGTAACTAATGCGGCTTTATATTTCCCCGGTATCTTGTTTTAGAACAATCTTGATGTTTCTGTGATGAGTCTATATTTAAACTAAACTAAATTCAAAGTTTTTATTGCCATATGCACAGTAAAGAACCCCGTTTCGCTGCACAATCAAATTCTTACTTTGCTGTCCACACAGTTGCCAGCAAAAAATAAATCGGAAACTAAGAAATGTTTTTTGGGTGACATCGTACGGACACCGCATCCGCTCATGTCTGAGACACGTATTTGCTTCTTTGCAAGCTTTGGGAATGTTAAGGGGGTAATAAGTTTGACCGAACTATCTGACTGTTTTGTCGACGTTCCCATTGTAGCGCCTTATAATCCGGTGCGCCTTATGTATGGAAAATACGGTATTATAATTATTGATATCTGAACTATGTAATAAGTATATCCATGAGATTTTGTTATATTAGGCACAAGAGGAGAAAAGGATTTATAAAATGTATTTAATAAGGAAGATAAAGGTGTAGGAAAAATAAGCATCTGCTTCTGACTACCCCTTTTCGAACATGTGATGTGACATTATTTTGTTGTTGACTCATTGTTTTTGTCCTGTTTTTATTTTAATGTTCGAAATAAAAGTTTTCATTCATACATTCATCCTTCAAGACTGGACTCACCATTCCTGACCTCTTTTGGGCTTGTTTTGGGAACGAGCGTCACGACGTCCCCTCCCATGTTGGATGACAACGTTGCAATTTGACGTTTTGTGAATAGTCTCATCTCTGTGAAAATAGATACTCGTAATAAAGTGAATCTCTGGACTACGACATCTGTTTCGAGGTGGGGATCGCAAAGGGAAATTCGGGAAAATAGCGGTGGGATACAAATCTAATTCCATCTGAACCTCTGCTAGCCCAGATGAAAACACCAAATAACCAATTAATCTATACTACTTGTGTGTAACATACATGAATATGTTGAAATAACATGAAAAATGTAAATGTAAAGAAAAAATGAACCTGATGTCCGTTGGTGTAACGGGTGGATGCAGAGGGGGAGGAGACGGTAGATTAAACTTAGAATAAAAACTAACCTTGTTTTAGTCAGCCTTTTACAATAATAGTCCATTTTTTTTCTAAAGTTTATGGCCATGTTCCTTAGTGTAGGTAGAGATTCGTACGGCTTCTAGTCAGAACCCGAACAGACGTTGGACCCAAACGCGTAATGTTTTCACATCAAGCTTTATTTTACGGAAAGAAGGGCAGTCATGCTCGGGAACACAAACGCCAGTGCTTCGGCAATCGCTGGGCTGAAGAAGTGAGACAGAGAAGTCAGATGCGGGAAAACAGGAAGCCAGGGGCAGACGAGATCGAAACCGGACAGGACAGACGGGATCGATAACAGATACAGGATACACGAGCAGATACCAGACATGACGGGACAGACTGGATCGATACCTGATACAGGATCCAGGAGCAAGATACCCGACAGGAGGGGACAGACGGGATCGATACCGAATACTGAATACCTAAGGAGGGTACCGGACAGACGGGATTAATACCGGATACAAGATGCACGAGCAAGATACTGGACAGGACGGGACAGACGGGGTTGGTACCGGATACAGGATGCACGAGCAAGATACTGGACAGGACGGGATCGATTCCGGATACAGGGTGCACAAGCAAGATACCGGACAAGACTGGACAGACGGGATCGATACCGGATACTGGATGCACGAGCAAGATACCGGACCGGAGGGGACAGACGGGTTTGGAAACCAAATACTCGATACAACAGCAAGATACCTGACAGGACGGGATGGACGGGATCGATACCGGATACTGGATACACGAGCAAGACACCAGACAGGACGGTACAGATGGGATCGATACCGGATACTGTATACAGGAGCAGTATTCCGGGCAGAGTCAAAATGCATGTCTTTCTAGTGGAGAGGTTTGTTGACGGACTGGAGTCAATTTTTGGTAAGTTGTCTTTTTTTGTGAGGTTTTTTTTTTTTTTTTGCTTTTCCATTTAGCATCACTGCAACCCTTGGTACCTATAACCTATGGATACAGTATTATATATTGTATACTGATATATCCAGTATTGTTGAATCCCAAAGCCTTAAACACGGAACATTCTTAACTGAATGAAGAGACAAAAGGCATTTTGGGGGTTAGTTAGTCAGTTAGCATATTGGCAACTTCATGGATTTTATACATTTGACTATAAAGGATTTTATACGTTTGAATACAAGTTACTTTTATTGAGTGCAATGAAGATTTACACCGAGTAGGCTTAATTTAATGAGCAGTGAAAGTTCAGGGCACCCTTGTAGAAAATATTGTTTACAGGAATGGCGGGAACGGGACGTGAGGCTGATAAGATAGTCAGCACATCCGACGACACAGAAAGGCCCTGATGTCTGAGGACGGCAGGCATTGTTTGAGAAACGCTCTCCGCTGTTTTGAGTTTTCCAGATATCGCGGCGAGGTGGTGGAGCTTACGTTGGGCTTCATTGGCACACCCATGGGAGGAGCCGGCGCACCATCTTGCGGAAAGACGTGGGCCGAGAGGAAAAGCGAGAGGACTTGAAGAGAGGGTTTCACAGAGACTCGAGCGACGCTAATTCGGCCATATTCGATGGAGTTCACTTCGTTCGATTGTTAATGAAATTAAATCTGCCCCCGTGTGAAAATGTCGGCTTTTCTTGTTCATCTTTTCGATCAAGAAACGAGCACAGAGGTTAAATATAGATGTATAGAGATTATGTATAGAGATTATATATAGATATAGATGTATATAGATATATAGATATAGATAAATAGATAGATCAGCACATCCAGACGAAGGACGGCAGGCGTTGTTTCGAGAACAAGGATGATGATGACCTGATGACGCTCGGTGTTGTTTTGAGTGTTCCAGACATCGCGGCGCTCTTTTCCAAGATGGTGAAGCCCAGGGGGCTTCATTGGCGCGCCCATGGGAGGAGTCGGTGCGCCATTGTGCGGGGACAAGATAGCCAATAAGAAGAGAGCTAAAGGACGTCAGAAGAGGGTTTGCCAGAGACTCCAACGACACTAATTCAGCCATTTTCGATGGAGTACACTTAGTTAAATTGATAATGAAATTAAATCTGCAGCCGTGTGGAAATGTTGGCTTTCTTGTTCATCTTTTCCGTCAAGAATTTTTGTTTGTTGATGAGGTGGGGGGGATTTTGTAGAGGTTTATTGTTCTATATTCTTTATCAATTATCCATTATCCGTTATCGGTCATAATCATAATACACTACAAAGCCAATAGGCCGAGACACTTGCTCCCAGCCAAGAGGCTGAGTCAAGGTCCTAGCCACAGGGCCAAGAAGCGATCAGTGCGAATGCACTTTCACAATTATGGGATGCTTTTTTTTTCAAAAGGTATAGCGAGGAAAATGCAAGAGGCAAAAAAAAAATCCTATTCCATACCATCCATCCATTATCTGCACCGCTTATCCTCGGTAGGGTCGCGGGGGTGCTGGAGCCCATCCCAGCCATCTCCGGGCAGTGGGCAGGGGACACCCTGAACTGGTTGCCAGCCAATCACAGGGCACACAGGGACAGACAACTCGGTCACTCATTTACACCTAGGGCCAATTTGGACCGGCCAATTCACCTGAAATGCATGTTTTTGGAAAGTGGGAGGAAACCGGAGTGCCCGGAGGAAACCCACGCAAGCACGGGGAGAACATACAAACTCCGCACAGAAAGTCCGGTAGCTGGATTTGAGCCATGCTGCCCCTATTCCATACTGTAAAGTGAAAATGCCGTAAGAGGAGGTGGCGGAATCCAGATTGGCTACTGTCACGGCAGGTATTATGCAGAAGAATAAACAAAAACCTTACCCATTTGAGTCTCCTTAACTTGAATTCGTTCGGATGTACGTAGGTCACTCGCTAACGCCAAAGCGCTTTCCTCGACGCTCCGCAGCAATTTGGTAACGGTTCGATCCCGCCGTTCATCTTCGATCTTGCTCCACGCCGCCAACTCGTCCTTCTCCACCAAATTATTCACCGCCTTCGCTAATTTCTGCCGACAAGAAGGTCAGCGGCTGAAAAAGTCTGCGAAAGCGACAAAGCGGGTTTACCGTGAGAGTGGCGTGGGCGAGAGTGGATTCGACGGGTTTAGCGTTTTCCTTCGTGGCGAGCGAAGCCGCTGATTGGCTAAGGGCCTCCACGTATACCAAGACCTCCACCGGGGTCAGGTCCCCGGACGAACGCCGGGCGATTTCCGTCAGGAGGCTCAAAGGCTCCGTCAGGTTTCTCATCTGTGAGGATAGACAGCCGTTTTACATGACTGCACTGTACCTTTTGTTAGGAAATAAATATTAAAATGTAATTAAAATTTGTTATCCGACGCCATTAACCAAACACAACCTACATTCTCCTAAAGATGGGTACTCGTTTCTTGATGGAAAAATGAACAAGAGACCGGCATTTCCACACAGGGGCCGATTTAATTTCTTAAACAATTTAACTAAGTGAACTCCATCGAATTAGCCGAATTAGCCGAATTAGTGTCGCTTGAGTCCCTGTCAAGCCTCCTCGCTTGAACTTCTGCTTCCTTTTCTCGGCCCACGTTTTTTCCCGCAAGCTGGTGTGCCGGCTCCTCCCATGGGCGTGCCAGGGAAACCCCCACGTGGGGTCCACCCCCTCGCCTCGATGTCTGGAGAAACTCAAAACAGGAGAGCGTTTCTACGTCACCAGGGCCTTGTCAGAGTCCTGTTATCAAAATTCCCCAGCCAAAAATTTTACGCATTTGGAACAGCGTGACCTGAAGCCCACTCAGTGAAAATCTTCATTGCACTCGATAAATGTAACTTGTATTTAATCATATAAAATCTTTTATGGTAAAATATATAAAATCCTTCACTTTATTCGCTGCAAGCTGTGATACAACAAAATACTGTCATTAAAAATACAGTAATTGAACAATTGAACCAGGGGTCACAAACTCATGGCCCTCGGGGTATTGGCAGCCCTCAAGTTAGTTAGTTTGGGGCCACCAACATAATGTGAAAGCTTAATGTAATAGTGCACCCAACACAGTATAGCAAACCAGGCAAATAGGCACGCTCGCCTGGCCCATCCCTGTTATCCCCAGATTTAATTTCATTAACAATTTAACTAGGTGTTCTCCATCTAAAACGGCCGAATTAGTGTCGTCGGAGTCTCTGGGAAGCCCTCTTCTGAATTCCTTTAGCTCTCTTCTAATTGGCCATCTTCTCCCCGCACAATGGCGTCTCGGCTCCTCCCATGGAGGTGCCAAGGAATTGTTTGCGCCCATCGTTCTCACAATACAGCGCCTTGTTCTCAAAACAACGCCTGCCGTCCTCCGTCAGAGTCCTGTTATCAACACAACTAGACAAAATATTCTGCATTTGGAATAGCCTGACCTGAAGCCTACTCAGTGAAAATTTTCATTGCATTATGAGTCCATCGTATAAAATCCTTTATAGTCAAATACCGTAAATTCCGGACTATAAGCCGCTACTATTTTTCCTAACTTTCAACCCTGCGGCTTATTCAGTGATGCGGCCAATTTATGCGGCGCTCGAGTGTTGCTACCATTAACTGCCCTGTTACAGTCACCGTTTGGGATGAAAGCTATATTATTATTATTAAAGCTTTGAAAACTGTCTCGGTGTACCGTCTTTCTTTGTAAATATGTGTAACCCATGTATAATATGTATTTGCAACTGTATAATTTTGTAATGTATTTATTTGTATTTATTTTAGACAATTATTCTGATATGTTTTGCACGGGTGAACAAAAATGAGGGGCGGAACAAACGCGGGGTGCCGAGTTTAAGTGGGGACCGCTAAAGGTGAGGGACAGACAAGGAAAGAAGAGGGGGTAAAAAGTTGGTTAAAGAAAAAGGAGTTGCGTGAGTAAATGTGTTCATCTGATATATTTTTCCCACCCTTAACTTTGGAAATATACACTTTTTTCCTTGGATTACTTTCAACAGGACCCGGAATCTGCAGGTCTGCATCAAACCTTAAGTACCGGTACCATTTTCCGTTCATTTTGCCGGCTGTGATTATTAGACTGTGGACTTTAATGAAGGACATTTAGTTTGAATCGCGGGACTTGAAGTCGGGTTTGGGTTAATTTTGTGTTTGTGTTACATGTTTAAATGTGGGCGCATGCGGCTTATATACAGGTGCGGCTTGTGTATGTACAAAATCGGTTTTCCTCTTAAAATGTGGTGGATGCGGCTTATAAACAGGTGTGCTCCATAGTCCGGAATTTACGGTATATAAAATCCTGTATAGTCAAATGTATAAAATCCTTCAATCTCTTTACATGCCTTGTCTGTAACCGCACCTGTGGATTCTGGATTGGACTCTTCAGACACCAACAGACTCACATATGAAAGAAGACCATTGAGTCAATGGTCAACCGAGAAAGAGATCACTAAGACAGTGGTACCTCTTCTTATGAATTTACCGTATTTTCCGCAGTATAGGGCGCACTGGGTTATAGGGCGCACCCCCAAAAAATAGTTTTTGGTCCTATATCTTCCATAGATAAGGCGCACCGGATTATAAGGCGCTACAATGGGAATGTCGACAAAACAGTCAGATGATTCAGTCCAACTGATTACCCCCTTAACATTCCCAAAGCTTGCAAAGAAGCAAATACGTGTCGTAGACACGTGCGGATGCGGTGTCCGTACGATGTCACTCAAATGCATCGTTTCAAATATCATTCGGAAGGTTAAAGTCTTGGGATTCAAGAAATGCCAACCATTCCTTAGTTTCTATTTTCTTTTTCGCTCGCAACTTTACTGTGCATATGACAATAAACACTTGGAATTGAGTTTAATTCACTCAACTCATCACAGCAACATCAAGATCGTTCTAAAACAAGATACCGGGAAAATATAAAGCCCCATAGCCCACCTAAGTTCTCACGTTCAATAATGATACGCAATCATGGTCTTCTTACAACCGTGAGTGTAGTAAATCCAGGAGAGTAAAATATTTACAAATACAGACTAATGAAACATGTTTTTTTATGGCGTAGTTTAGCAAGCTTGCTATTCAGTCATCTTTTTCGGCCAATTGCAGGGTTTGTTTTGGCCCTCTAGCCTATCCGAGGCTCCGAATAACTTCAGCCAATAGCGATCGATTTAACTGATTGACACATCTTTTTCGGCCAATTGCAGGGTTTGTTTCGGCCCTCTAGCCTATCCTGAACCCGAATAACTTTAGCCAATAGCGATCGATTCAAATGATGATTGACACATTGGTTAGCCAATGAAACGCCGGTATGTAAATCCCAGCATACACCGCGGACTACTCAACGTTCGGGGAAAATCGAGTCGGCGGCTGTTGCGTAAGTTGCGAGACCATGCGATTTAATATTGAGCCATATATAAGGCGCATTGTATTATAAGGCGCATGGTCAGCTTTTGAAAAAAATTAAGACTTTTAGGTGCGCCTTATAGTGTGGAAAGTACGGTAATTCGTTCTGGGATTAACTTTGTAACCTAAAACATTTGTAAGTAGAGACACCTTTTGAATGTAAATGTGCTAATCCGCTCCAAGCCCCGCAAAAGTACGATCTTTTTTGGGATAACTGGTAAAAGAGAATCAGATCAAGAAACAAATGCATATTCAAATTACCGTATTTTCCGCACTATAACGCGCACATAATTTTTTATTTTTTTTTAAAAGATGACTATGCGCCTTATAATCTGGTGTGCCTTATATATGGATCAATATTGAATTGCAAGGTCTCGCAACTAAGAGAAGCAGCCACCGACTCCATTTTTCGCGTAGAAGAAGAAGTGCGCTGTGCATGCTGGGAAATATTAAACAACGATTCTCTTTTATTTGTGCGTTTGTATAAAGACCCTGAAATGGCGCCTATTAAGAGACACACTTAAAACGCAGAGTTTAAACTCAAGGCGACCAGTCACGCAGTAGAACACGGAAATAGAGCAGCAGCAAGAGAGTTTAACATTAATGAATCGATGTTGCGGAAGTGGAAGAAGCATGAGGATGAGCTGTTTACGTTTTACATTTTACAGTTATTATGTTATTGCTTTATTGTTATTGTTTTGCACTTGTTATTGTTTTTGCACATTACGAGTGTCACTATATTGCGATTGCACAAACGTTTAATTTACCATAACAGTATCAGACGGTTTTTTGCGTGTTGACTAAATGGAGGAAAAGTAAAATGTTATGCCTTGCTGTTGTTCAAAGATGTTAAAGATGTGTCACGAAAATGCTTCACCTCAGAGAAAATAATAAAACAGCTGTTTATTCATTTTGGGAGTGAATGGAGTTGTGGAAAGCTTGTTTGTTATCTATTAATAAAGTTTGACCGACCTATCTGACTGTTTTGTTGACATTCCCTTTAGCGCGGCGCCATCTAGAGGTTGCATAACGTAACTACATCGTCTACTGTAGTCAAGTCAAGTCACATTTATTTATATGGCCCTTAATCACAAAAACGTCTCGAAGGACTGCACAGGATTACAATTAAAAAAATGCACAATTACCTGATCTTAAACCAGCATGCACTTACAGCGCCTTATAATGCGGTGCGCCTTATGGATGGAAAAAGTTTTAAAATATATCATTCATTGAAGGTGCGCCTTATAACACGGTGCGCCTTTATAGTGCAGAAAATACGGTAGATTACTGCAATTACTGTCCAAGAGTCAATCAAACTGTTGATTAAGGGAAACTCACCGATTCCAGTGTCTTGTTGACGGTCTTTGTGATACACCCAACATCATCGTGGCAATGTTTTTCAGGGTGTTCTAAAAGTAGAAAAAATATAATTAAAAAAAAAAACATACTAAAATACAGTAAATACTAAATAATATACAGTAGACCCGCTGGGATAAAACCTTTTTTCCATTATACAACCTTAACAATTAACTCTTTTGCAAAACGTAAAACTTAAAATGTATACTTAACTACGTCTGCATAATGAAAATGTTGATATGCTATTGGCTGGTTATATCATATATATATATTGTTAATTAACATTTTGTTGTGAGATCCCGAGTTGCTCGACATGAATGAGGTTTATTATAAAAAAAAGTTCAAAAATGAAGTCGCTTGGACGTTCACTGTAGAAGGAAAAAAATCCATGCAAATGTAATTAAGTAGAATAATACATTTTCTTATTCAAATTATGAATGCATTAAATTATTGTTGGTAATATACAGATTAAAGGGATAACCACAAACCTGTCTTTTTTCATTTTCTCATTTTATACTTCCTTTTTTTCTTAACTTCTTTATACAAAAAAATAATTCATAATATAATGCATCAAAGCAAGTGAGCCGTTTGAGACCGGCTCTCTTTCATGAGTTGAGCCGAAAAAGCCGGTTCTTTAAAAAGAGACGGTCTTCCTTTCACTAAATAACTACCACATGAAATCCGAGGCTGCAGACGCATGCGCACAGTAGCATCAAACCGCTCGCTTCGTCTGCAATGGAAAAAAAAATGATACCGAGATAGAGGCTACCGCGGCGAACTCGTTTGACTCGATTGATTTGCCGTTTGGTGATAGTCGGTGTATACCGGATGTTACCCATAATTGACAAATTTGCGTTTTTCCGTACAGATTTTACTCTACGTCGTACACGTCTTAAAATGCATAATAAACGTACTTTGTACGGCAAAAACGTACAGGTTGACAGGTATGAATACACATAGTAGTACTTACTATAATCAGGGTTGGGTAGGGTTACTTGAACTTGATTACTTTCAATGACTTTTGGATTACTCCAATACCAAATATGCTAATAAAAGACAAAAGAAACTAAGTATGAATTGTGAGAGATGATCATTATTAAGACTGTTTAATGGCTATATTTGCACAGATGAAATACATGTATATAGTTTAATTCTACATGATGATGGCAGAGGAGAACTTACATTCGCCCTGGATGAGGTCCAGAGAGAGGGAGTGGTTTATTTTGCGTCAGAGAAATCAGTACACACAAGAACACGACTTCAAAATAAAAGAATACAAGATCGATAAACGTATCAAGAGATAGAATTACACTCACTATTGAAACGTTACTTTATGTGTGCGTGTGTATGAGAAACATTGTTTTTATATTTAGTAATATAAAAACAAGCTAATTAGAAATTCAAGTGATTTACATTGAAACCCTGACAGAATCAAATGATGACTCACAACACGTGGTAAGCTTTCTCTCCTGGCTTTGATCTCTTTGATCTCCGGCAAAACGAACATACAATGCGACAGAAACCAAATGAAAATAAATCCAAATATCATTTTTGCCGTTCCATGTATTCAGTTACTCCCCAAGCCTGCACAAAATTGAATCATTTTATTCATATTTAGTTTCTTTTGTCTTTTATTAGCATATTTGGTATTGGAGTAATCCAAAAGTAATTGAAAGTAATCCAGTTAAAGTAACTCTACTCAACCCTGACTATATTCTATTTTGTTATTAGCATGTTTGTATCTGGGTAAAAGAGTTCGGAGCTACAATTACCGGTACTAGTAAAATGGCGGCGCCCTCTGTTGGCTGCGGCTGCATCGGCTCGCTACAACGGGTCAGGTGTATCGACATTTCGTTCTGTGTACATTGTTACAAAGAATGACAATACAAAGGAAATTATTATTATTATTATTATTAGTTTCTCTCCCCCGCTATACAACAATTTCACTTTACGACAGCAGACTCAAAACAGATTCATGTTGTATCCCGAGGCTCTACTGTATATAAATAACCTCAACCTGTCTCCTCCCCGTTCCTACTGACCTTTACATCTCCCGCCTTGCCGGGGATAAAAGTGCTCGGCGCCCGAAGTGGGAACGTAATCCCGCTGACAAGTGCAATAGAAATCGCCCTCTATATTATGGCAGCGCGAGTTGGGGCCGCAAGGTTGCCCCCGTTTGCATTCGTCAACGTCTGTAGAAAAAAAATTGGATTATGACAAATGTTCCCTGTAATTTTCCACGGGTCTGAGCGTTCAGACAAAGTCGGTGAGCAACGCTTGAAACAACAGTGAGCAACAGCAATCCCAAGTGTGGAAACTAAGTCATTATAGAACATGTCCAAAACTTGACATCAGTTACAAAAAAATGTTTCACTTTTGAATGAATTGACTCATGTATTATTGCAAAGGTTTGTTTTTACAACAATTCTTTCACAAGATTTTCCTTTTTTTTGCTGGTATGTTTTGACGCATAATATTAACATTTTTAGGGGCTTATTTAGTCGGTTGCAAGATACAGAACTGTATTTAATCACATTTTTCAAGTCATTTTGTGCATAATTTTACATTATATTTGGTCATATAGGGATGAAAGAAGCAAAAACAACCCGAAGAGCCGTTTAGGACCCGAAAGAGCCGGTTCCTTTTAGTGAGCCGAGCCGAAAAAGCCGGTTCTCAAAAAACTCTACTAACTTTACTCAACTTCGTTGTACTTCGACTCGACATCAAAGTACCGCATTTAGGACACAACGTCAGGGGAACCCGTGTATTTTTACCTTCATGCACTGTAACTTTGACTTAAGTCGCTTCTTAATGAGTAATTTTGAGCCCTCATTTTTTTAGCGGAAGTAGTCTTTTTGTTCTCTATTTAGTTTTTTTTCCTTTGTTTCTTTCTTTTCTTTTTTTCTTGCTTTTTTCTGAATTTTTCCTTCTTTTTTTCTCTTGCTTTTGTTTCTTTTTTGTCAGCTTTTCACTACTTTTTCATTTTGGTATTTTTTTCTTTTTTGTTCTATTCCCCCCCTTCCTTTAAATCATTTTGTGCACAATTTTACATAATATTTGGTCATGTAGGATTAAAGAAGCAAAAACAACCTGAAGAGCCGTTTAGGACTCGAAAGAGCCGGTTCCTTTGAGTGAGCCGGGCCAAAGAAGCCGGTTCTCGAAAAACTCTACTGACTTTACTTTTTAACTTCGTTTGACATTGATTTCAAAATACCGCATTTAGAACACAACGTCAGGGGAACCCGTGTATTTTGACCTTCATGCACTGTAACTTTGACTTAATTCGCTTCTCAATTAGCAATTTCGAGCCCTGATTTTTGTGCGCTGGCTACATTTTCTTGTGCGCTGAGAATGTGCAGGCAGTGCGCGATTGCGCACGCGTGCAGCTTAGAGGGAACATTGATTATGACAATTGTACCTAGTGAGACAAACAATTGTTTTTACCGATGCATTCGGTCCCGTCATTGGGCTGGAACATGTACTGTCCGGTGGAAGCGTAACCGGGTAAACAAGTGCAGTAGTAACTGCCCACCGTGTTGGTGCAGTTGCCTTTGTCTCCGCAGATATTTGTCACGTTCTGGCATTCGTTGTCATCTGTCAGAAAAAAACAAAACATAGAAAATTGGCTAGGAGGCAGAAGACGACGTGAAACAAAGACGTTTTTTTAAGAGCGTTGAAGGATTTTATACATTTGACTATAAAGGATTTTATACGATTGAGTACAAGTTACATTTATTGAGTTTAATGCAAGATATTCACTGACTGGGCTTTAGTTTAATGACAGGTCACGCTGTTACAAATGCAGAATATTTTGGATAGGGAATTTTGATAACAGGACTCTGACGGAGGACGGCAGGCGTTGTTTTGAGAAGCTTCCTTGGCACGCCCATGGGAGGAGCTGGCATACCATCTTGCGGGGAGATGTGGGCCGAGGAGAAAAAAAAAGCAAGAGGACTTCAGAAGAGGGCTTCCCAGAGACTTCAACAACACTAATTCGGCCGTTCGATGGAGTACACTTAGTTAAATTGTTAATGAAATTAAATCTGCCCCCGTGTGAAAATGTCGGCTTTCTTGTTCATCTTTTCCGTCAAGAAACGAGTGCGCATAAATTGTTGGGTGAATGAAATGAAATGATCTGCATTTATATAGCGCTTTTCAAGTCAATGACTTCCCAAAGCGCTTTACAGTCTGCTTCACATTTCCCAATAGCGGCCATGATCTGTGCAGCCATGTAAGGCGCTAACCTGCTTATTGGGGGTATTGGGGGTTCAGTGTCTTACCCAAGGACACTTCGACATGTAACACGGACAAGCCGGGATTCAAACTGGGATCCCTTGATCCTAAAACGATCGCTCTACCTCCTGAGCTACTGCCGCCCAATGTAGGTTGTGTTTGGTTAATGGAGTCAGATAACTAATTCGAACAATTTAGTAAACGGTACATTTTGATAATTTAATCCAGCCCGCCATGAATTAAATAAATGAATGAAACTTCATTTCGAACAAGAGAAAAAAGGGAAATAAAAGCTAACAACAGGTCAAAAAACAAAACAAATTGTTACCGTATAATAAAAAAGAATATAATAAATAATAGGGCAGCACGGCGGCGCAGTTCTGAGGTCATGAGATCAAACCTCCTTTGTGGAGTTTGCATGTTCTCCCCGTGCTTGTGTGGGTTTCCTCCGGGCACCCCGGTTTCCTCCCACATTACAAAAACATGCATGCTAGGGTAATTGTTTGAGAAAGGCTCTCCGCTGTGTTGAGTTTTTCCAGACATCGCGGCGCTCTTCTCCGAGATGGTGGAGCCCAGGGGGATTCTTTGGCGTGCCCATGGGAGGAGACGGGACACCATCTTGTGGAAAGACGTGGGTGGAGAGGAGAAGGCTTGAGGACTTGAGAGAAGGCTTCCCAGAGACTCCAACGACACTAATTCGAATAACTCGACTAATTCGGCCATTTTCGATGGAGTACACTTAGTTAAAATGTTAAACAAACTAACTAATAACTAATTTGAACGATTTGGTAAACGATACATTTTAATATTTAAAACCTAACAAACCCTTGTCTAAATAGTTTTTCACCACCCTTGTACATCACACCTGATTCAAATGATTGGCTCCTTATTCCACTTTGCATTCATGGTTTCCTCCCACATTCCCCCAAAAATTTCAGGTGAATTGGCCGGTCCAAATTGTCCCTAGGTGTGACTGAGCGAATGAGTTGTCTGTCCCTGTGTGCCCTGCGATCGGCTGGCAACCGGTTCAGGGTGTCCCCTGCCCACTGCCCGGAGATGGCTGGGATGGGCTCCAGCCCCCCCGCGACCCTAATGAGGATAAGCGGTATGGCTAATGAGATGAGAGATGAGATGAGATAATGCATCAAAGCAAGTGAGCCGAAAAAGCCGGTTCTCTGAAAAGAGACGGACTTCCTTTCACTACACAACTACCACGGAATAATGGATGATGGGAAATCCGAGGCGGCAGACGCACGCGCACAGTAGCATCAAACCGCTCACTTCGGTTGCAAAAAAAAAAAAACCATACCGAGATAGAGGCTACCGCGGTGAAATCGTTTCCTGAGTCGGTGTATACCGGATGGTACCCATAATCGACAAATTTGCGTTTTTCCGTACAGATTTTCTTGTACGTCGTACACGTCTTAAAATGCATGATAAACGTACTTTGTACGGCAAAAACGTACAGCTTGACAGGTATAGAATCCTACTTTTAAAAAGTTACAAAAAATCTTGTCCTTGGTGTGAAGGGCCACTAATGTGTTCAGGAATAACGAGGACGGCGCCTTTCCTCTTGTTTTCTGAGAGAGGATTTCCTGAGAGGTGACTCGCATTCCAAAAGGAGATAGCTGGCAGTGTGCACGCGTAAACAGCGACTTCCACGCTTTCATGTTTTGCCAGCAATCCCGCCAAAATAAAATGAATCAATACAATAAAAATACATTCCTCCGAATCACAATTTTAAAGTTTTAACTCCAGAGTAAAAAAAAACATTTTCAAGTTAATTATTTCATTAAAGATTAAACATTGCCTTAGATTTAAAAATGTACCCCCATAAATTCCAGCTTTAACTTTGTTTTTGAAGCAGCTTTTTAGGCGTCATATTTGACCTGGATGTGTCCTTTCAAACATACGTTGAGTATATTACTAGAACAGCTTTCTTCCATCTTCGCAACATTGCTAAACTTCGTCCTATGCTGTCTCAGTCGGATGCGGAGATTATACTTTCCGTCGATTACTGTAATGCACTACTCTCTGGTCTCCTGAAGTCCAGAATCAAGAGCCTTCAGCTTTTACACAATGCTGCAGTAAGGCTTTTTAACTAAGACAAGAAAGTTTGCTCACATGACCCCGATTTTAGCTAACCTGCATTGGCTCCCGGTTAGCTTAAGATGTGATTTTAAGGTTCTCTTGGTATTATACAAAATCATGCATGGACTTGCTCCCTCATATCTTTCAGATTTAATGTTCCGGTCCAGACTCTTCGCTCTGAAAACACTGGTCTACTAGTGATCCCAAGAGCCAAGAAGAAATCCGCAGGTTTGAGAGCGTTCTCCATCCGGGCCCCGGTGCTGCGGAATGCTCTTCCCCCTGAGATCCGATCTGCAACCTCAGTGGAAATGTTTAAATCTAAGCTTAAAACACACTTCTACTCTATAACATATGTTGATAATATGTGTATCATTTGCCCTCATGTAGGTTAATAGTCTGTAGTCTGTCTTTTCCCTGGTAACTAGTTAATTCTACTATAGAGTAATGCATTTACTAACTCAGTTATTTTTTTGGAAGAAGTAGTGAGTAAGTATAACTGTTTCTTTTTTAAAGTAACGTGCCCAACACTGTATATATGTGATGTACATATGCGATTTTTAATCTTGCGTGTGCATTTATCAAGAGTTTTAGATCTTAAGTAAATCACAAATATATTTGGTTTTGAGACAAATCTCTTGCCATGTAGGTGTTGGGCGAAATGACTATATATGTTACAGTGTTAATTTTACCTGTGAAAAGTGATGGGTCCCGGGGACTCGCATGCTGAAAAATCTATGGGTCCCAACAGAGATCTATGGGTCCCCAAAATTTAGTGTTATCGAGGTTGAAATTGTAAATCGGCCACAAATATATAATGTAAATCTATATATGAATTCAGTTTTAATCATCACAGTTTATTGGTAATACAAATCAGTTATCACTTCAGATTTTTCAGTTCACAAAAATATTGTACATTATACAAAATAATATTGCTGAAATATTAGTCTATATATTCATGCAGTTTTAATCACTTCAGATTTTTCAGTTCATATATTCTTCGTGGTTTGCTGTCCCACCACAGTTGTAATGCCTTCTTAAGGTCCAATTGCAGCAACGGAACTTCCATAGCTAATTTGTGGTTTTCATTGTCGATGTGCCGATCCAATGTGCTTTTCTGAAAGTTCGTATTTTGAAATGATTTATGCAATCCAGTTTTTTTGTCACAGAACATTTAGCGTCCATTATCATCCTCTTCATAGCGTAACCAGAAATATAATTTTGGTAGAAAAGTCCTTTTCTTGCTAGGAGTATTCTTTTGTTTATCTTTCGTCGAATCGTTCGCTTCAACACACGTGTTTTCCTTGCCTTCGCGGTCTTCTGAAGAATTTCTCCGCCGTTTTTTCGTGCCGAAATTATTGCTGTTGTTACCACTTTCTGTATTATGTTTTGACTTATTACCGTCACTGAAGAAATTACCAATTTTTTGTTGATTTGCACCTAATACCGACTGTTTTTACGGAGGCATACTTCTCTTTGACTCGACAACCACTAAACAACGTCATCTCGAAGCAACGAGATCTCGTTTGCCGAGATCGGCGCGAGACCAAAACAACAATGGCGGATCTGCCTGACGAAAAGTTTGGAGTGCGGTAAATCTTTGTTAAAAAAAAAAGTAATCGGGTAATAATGACAATTTGGTGTCAAAAAAGTTGCGTCCCGGGGACGCACGTTGATTTGACACAATGCGTCCCCAGCAATAATGATGCGTCTAGGACGCAGGGACGCGGGCAAACGACAACACTGATGTTATATGTAGCTTGAATTTTCAGGAGCAGGAAGTGTTGAATTTTCAGTTGCAATGTATGACTGGGACATGTGACCTATTTTTTTTTGCATGGCTCATTAAAAGTTTCTATAATTGATACGTAATGACCTAATACATATCTCATAGCGCCCCCTTTATGTGTAGCATGCAACAGCCCTCTTGGTAAGGGCTGTGGGGGGTTTGACGCTTCCTAGGACAATGCCGTAAAAGTTAATGCCAGCTGCAGTCAATCACAAGGGAAGAAGAAATGCAATGGCAAAATGAAGCCACAAGAGAGCAATGTCGGCATCATTCTAAGTAGACTTGTTCAGAAACATGGCAACAATTTCCAGCATTTACAACCACTTCACCCAATATTTAAGCATTTTTCAAATCTTGAAATCATAACTTTCAGATAAATGGTAAATGCTCTGCATTTCTATAGCGCTTTTCAAGTCAATGAAGACCTCCCAAAGCGCTTTACAATGTGCTTCACAATTCTTCCTCGTGCTGTTTAGCACTCATTTTGGGTTGCACGACACAATACTGCGACATAGGGTAGCTAAATAAGACACACTGTCCCTTTAATCATGATTTCTCCTATCGTACGTAACGTTTATGCATTACATTCTCGGTTTTCCCTTGGTTTATAATGTTGCAACTGTAGTTTGACTAGCTTAACAGGAAATGTAGCATATGAAGATTAAGAGGCTATACATTTTGATTGATTAAAAAAGAACGATTTTAAGCACCCGTACATACCCGGAACAATGGGTTTAAGCCTTTATTTTGGCTCAATAGTATAAAAATAATGGGCAGCAATGCAGCGCAGTGGTTAGCGCGTATGCGGCACAGTTCTAAATCCAGCTACCGGACTTCCTGTGCGGAGTTTGTATGTTCTCCCCGTGCTTGCGTGGGTTTCCTCCGGGCACTCCGGTTTCCTCCCACATTCCAAAGCATTTAAGGTGGATCGGCCGGTCCAAATTGTCCCTAGGTGTGAATGAGAGAGCGAGTTGTCTGTCCCTGTGTGCCCTGCGATTGGCTGGCAACCAACTCAGTGTGTCCCCTGCCCACTCCATGATGATTGCTGGGATGGGCTCCAGCACCCCCGCGACCCTACTGAGGATAAGCGGTGCAGCTACATGAGATAATGAGATGAGTATAAAAATATCCATAAATGCAAAAATTTTATATTTTTTACCGTGGCAAAATGTGGTGCCGTCCCCTGTGTAACCGCGACGACAGAAGCAAGCCTGGTTGGATCCGTTGACTGTTCTGCAGCTTGCCAGTGGGTGGCACCATCCGCAAATTTCTGAGCAGCCGCACCGATACGTCACGACGGCTAATACTGCTGCGGAATAAAAAAAAAAAATTGTCAAAATTCTTGTAGATTTCACAGCGTTACACATTTAATCTAAAAGCTCGGTGGCCTTGGGGGAATGGCGCCCGCCCCGAGACTGGGAGGTCGGTGGTTCAAGCCTCGGCCGAGTCATACCTATGACTTAAACATTGGTACCCGTTGCCTCCCTGCTTAGCGTTCAGCATTAGGGGTTGGAATTGGGGGGTTTGGTCACCTAATGACTCCCAAAACCTAAGTTGGGTCTAGCGAGGGGGCTGGGAATCCCCTCCTCTAAATAAATCTCCCAAACAGAGTCAGAAATGACTCTAGCCACCTCCCACTAGGGGGATATGGCAGCGGTATATGTATATTTATATTAAAGTAGCTTTCAAGAATACTGTATTGCTTTAACGTAGTTTTAAATCAACCTTTAAATCATCTTTAAATATTGAATTAAAAAGTTAAGGCATCAGCAATTCCTTAAGGTTCAAAGCAGCTTTAAAGCTTTAACACTTACATAACGGCTTTAACACAACTTTAAACTATAAGATCAAACCAGCAGTTAAATTAAATATTTACATCGCACAGCTTTAAGACTTTATCTCTTTAATTATAGGTTTCACAAAGATTTTTAATTTAAAGATTAACCAAGCCATAACTCAAAGTTTAGAGCATCTTAATTCTAGGTTAAATTCAGGTTTAAATCAGATTCGAAACTGGAACACAGGTTAAACTGCACTTTTAAATCATCTTTAGATTTTAAACTTAAAGGTTAAAGCTGTGTTAAGCAAGATTAAACCAGCTTTAGTTTCAAGTTTAAAGCCTCTTGACTCCAGGTTTAAACCTGCTTTAACAGTTTAACACACCTTTAATTCCACTTCCAACCATCTTTAAACCTTAAAATTGAGAGTTAAAGCTTCTTCAACACAATTTAACCCCAAAATTAAACCAACTATAGCTAAAGCTTTACACAGCTTTTTAACTTCGGGATTAATCCAGCTATAACTCTAAATTTGAAGCAGTTAGCAAGGCTTTGATGCTAGGTCCTTAGCTTGGCCTTTTTGCCGACCATGAAAGTACAACTGCTCCGGAATGATCTAACAAGGCTTTGATGCCAGGTCCTTAGCTTGGCCTTTTACTAGGTCCTTAGCTTGGCCTTTTGATTTTTGCATTCCGGAGATGGAATAAGAGCTTGCTCTGTCCACTCCACGCATCGGCCCGGTATTGCAGTACCTCCGGGAACGGTGCATTCGCAATGATCGCAACAAGGCTTTAGGGCTAGGACCTTAGCTTAGCCTTTTGGCTGAGAGTAAGTGTCCCGGCTCCTAGGCTTTGTAGCATATAATGAACTGACCGATAACGGATAATGGATAATGAATAACGAAGATAGATCAATAACCCTTAAAAACCCCAAAACCCCTTCAAGTTTAAACGGGCTTTGAATCTTAAACTTGAGAGTTAATGTTTAACAACTTTTAGCTCCAGCTTCAAAACTGTTACACAGCTTTCACTCTAGGATTAGTCCATTTTAAACCATGTTAAACCAGCTTTAGTTTCAAGTTTAAAGCCTCTTGACTCCAGGTTTAAACCTGCTTTAACAGTTTAACACACCTTTAATTCCACTTCCAAGCCATCTTTAAACCTTAAAATTAAGAGTTAAAGCTTCCTCAACACAACTTAACCTCAAAATTAAACTAATTATGACTGCTGGTTTAACCGTGGTTAAAGGCATCTTGACTCGTGATGTTGACCATCTTCAAAGCTTTACACAGCTTTTTAATTTAAAGATTAACCAAGCCATAACTCAAAGTTTAGAGCAGCTTAATTCTAGGTTAAGACCAACTTTAAATTCAGGTTTAAATCAGATTTAAAACTTAAACACAGGTTAAACTGCACTTTTAAATCATCTTTAGATTTTAAACTTGAAGGTTAAAGCTGTGTTAAGCAAGATTAAACCAGCTTTAGTTTCAAGTTTAAAGCCTCTTGACTCCAGGTTTAAACCTGCTTTAACAGTTTAACACACCTTTAATTCCACTTCCAAGCCATCTTTAAACCTTAAAATTGAGAGTTAAAGCTTCTTCAACACAACTTAACCCCAAAATTAAACCAACTATAGCTAAAGCTTCACACAGCTTTTTAACTTCGGGATTAATCCAGCTATAACTCTAAATTTGAAGCAGTTAGCTCCAAGTTTAAACCGGCTTTGAATCTTAAACTTGAGAGTTAATGTTTAATGACTTTTAGCTCCAGCTTCAAAACTGTAACATAGCTTTAACTCTAGGACTAAACCATTTTAAACCATGTTAAACCAGCTTTAGTTTCAAGTTTAAAGCCTCTTGACTCCAGGTTTAAACCTTCTTTAACAGTTTACACACTTCCAAGCCATCTTTAAACCTTAAAATTGAGAGTTAAAGCTTCTTCAACACAACTTAACCTCAAAACCAAACCAACTGCTGGTTCAAAACTGTAACACAGCTTTCACTCTAGGATTATACCATTTTAAACCATGTTAAACCAGCTTTAACTCCAGGTTTAAGGCACCTTTAACAGCAGCTTTAACTCCACTTTCAAACCATCGCTAAATCCTTAACTTGAAAGTTAAAGCTTAAACTTTTTTTTTTTTTACTCCAGCTTTAAAGCTTTCACAAGGCTTTAATTCCACTTTTAGAACAGCTATAAATCTTAACATAGTAGTAAAAGCTTTAACACTTCTTTGACTTTAGGTTTAGAGCAACGTTGGAGCTTAATTCTAAATTAAAGCATACACATAGTTTTAGCCCTAGGTTGAGAGAAGATTTAATTAAAGCGTTAACCCTTCTTTGTGTCTGCCTTTAGACAGGATTTAGCTTATAAATAATGCTTTTAGTCATAAAATTCAGAAAACGTAATCAAAATATAATCGCCGTACCTGCTAAAAGTAGAAGTTTGACGGGTGACCGGAGCGCAGACTTCATGGTTGTGAAAGGAATATTAGCAGACGCCGGGAGTGGGCGTCTGCCTTCGTTTCCTGGCATCACTTTTTCCTGTTTCTCTGAAGCTGGCCTTTCCTGTGTTCATCCAGAAACAAAAATAAAAACATTAAAACAACTAGTGGCCTAGCCGCTCAATGGATGTGTCAGTTACGGACAAACACCAACGATTATTCGATAGGTGCTTGTTTTTATGTTTGACGTTGCCCTTTGGGAAGCCTGGATGGTCATTGTTCCTATCGTCCAATCAGCTTCCAGTCGATGCCTAAGATGGCCTCCTCCCTTCCGCAAATAACCTGACGTGAGCGTCTTTGACCTTTTCTCCATTGCAAAATCGTTCAAGGACAAAAGGTCAAGATGGGAGCAGTGTTGGAAATTTTATATATTATATATCAAAACACCTGATCATGCTGGAACTCACAGTCCCGTGGGAAGAGCGCATTGAGGAAGCCAATGAAAAGGAAGCGAGCAAAGTACCAGGAACTGGTGGAGGAGTTCAGGGGCAGGGGATGGAAAGTTTTCTTTGAGCCAATAGAGGTCGGCTGCAGGGGTTTAGCTGGACGATCCTACTGCAAAGTCTTAGGATGGTTGGGTGTGACGGGGGCAGCCAAGAAGAAAGCCATTAAATCCGCTAGTGAAGCTGCAGAAAAAGCCACCTGGTGGCTCAAAAGGTCAGGTCCGTGCACTGCTACTGGGATGCAAGTTGAGGTCTGATCGACCTCGGCTGGGTCACCTGGGCGAGAGTGTCTGATGTTGCGAGACCCGAAACACTCAATGAACCCAGGATACATACGTCACTGATGATGCGTCCCAGTTGCATCCAGGAGATGTTTCTTTCAAGTTACAAGCTGGCAGAGCCAGTGGCTCGTCGGAAAAGACTGGGTGGCAACCAAGAACAGATTGGTCGACTACTGGAGAGACAGTTGACAGCCCGGAAAGACGGCAACCGGGGCAGGACAAAGACTAGGTACCTTCCCGTGGTGTCCTGCGAAGGGGTCTCTCCCGGGGGAGCCTTACGAATCCAACTCAATCCACTAAGACTCGCTTTCTCTTTCTTTCTTGGTCCTCTCTCCTTCTTTGTCTCTCCTTTTCTCTCTTCCCCCTTTACACTCTTGTCTCTCATTTTCTCTATCCCTCTCTTTCCTATTCTCTCCCCACCCCTCTCACTTTTTTTTCCCTCTTTTTGCGTTTTACTCTGTCTGTCTTTCTCTCTTTCTATCTGTCCCTCCCTTTCTCTTTAATGATAATAATAATAATAATGCATTTTATTTAAAAGCGCCTTTCAGGCCACCCAAGGACACTGTACAGACAATGGAAAAAATACAATTTAAAAAGTTGTAAGCGAAATAAAAAATAAAAACAAGACATAAAATCATAAAAACATAGGAAATGGAGAAGCTATGTGTTGTAGGCAGTCCTGAACAGGTGTGTTTTTAGACGGGACTTAAAAGTGGAGAGAGGTGTGCACTTTTGGAGGTCCGGAGGTAGATTGTTCCAAAGCTTGGGAGCAGCGCAACTGAAGGCTCTGGCTCCCATGGTGCTCAGATGGGCAGGGGGCACTGACAGTCGGAGGGAGGACGAGGATCTGAGGGAGCGAGTGGGGACGTGCACCTGGAGAAGGTCGGACAGGTAAGGAGGAGCCAGGTTGTGAATGGACATATATGTATATAGGATCAGTTTGTAGCTGATGCGATGCTGAATAGGAAGCCAGTGTAGCTGTTGGAGAACGGGGGTGATGTGCTGCTGGGAAGATGTTTTTGTGATGATGCGAGCAGAGGCGTTTTGAACCAGCTGAATTTTATGGAGGGACTTTTGAGGAAGGCCGAAGAGGAGAGCATTGCAGTAGTCAAGGCGGGATGTGACAAGACTGTGGACGAGAATAGCAGTGGTGCGGGGGGTGAGGGAAGGGCGGAGTCTGGTAATATTGCGGAGGTGGAAATAAGCAGTGCGGGTGATGGTGTTGATATGTGAGTGGAAGGTAAGCATGCTATCCAGGATGACACCCAGACTCTTGACCTGGGGGGAGGGGGACACTAAGGAGCTGTCGATGTTGAGAGAGAAATTGTTTACTTTGGATAAAGTGGATTTGGTGCCAAGAAGGAGGAATTCTGTTTTATTGGCATTTAATTTAAGAAAGTTTGTTGTGAACCATGTTTTGAGTTCGGAAAGGCAAGAGGTGAGGGAGGGAGGTGGGAGTATGGAGTTTGGTTTGCAGGAGAGGTAGAGTTGGGTGTCATCAGCAAAGCAGTGAAAGTGGATATTAAATTTGCGGAGGATATGACCAAGAGGCAAGAGGTAGACGATGAAGAGAAGAGGACCTAAGACAGATCCCTGGGGAACACCTGTGGTGACTAGGGAGGGCTTTGAGGTGAAGGATTTCAGCTGGACAAACTGAGTGCGGCCAGTGAGGTACGAATGGAACCAACTGAGGGGAGTATGGGTGAGACCAATGGAGGAGAGTCTATTGAGGAGGATAGGGTGAGAAATTGTGTCGAAGGCAGCGCTCAAGATTACCTTAGGCGCCTTGAGTGACTCAACAACAACAACAACGGCAACCGGGACAGGTTGGGTTAGCACCCCAGCCTGTATCTTTCGTGAGAAGGAACCCCAACAAGCTACGAAAAGGCCTAAAGAGAGATACCCCCAGGAGATCCCAAGAGGGGGGGCGGGGCAGGGTTTGGGGGACGAGATCTCCAATCGGACGGACCAAAGGTTAACGACCCCTGCAAACGAACAGACGACGATTATGACATGTATCTGCGGCAAAATATGCAAAAACAACCGCAGCCTAAAAATCCATCAGGCCAGAATGAAATGTTTGGAGCGGGAGAGCGAGGTACAACGCACAGGTCCTGGACCTGATAAGACGCAGGAGGAGCCCGGACAGGAAGCAACCCACAGATCCCAGTCCCTCCACGTGCCAAAGTCTCCCAAACCCAGCAGAGTAGTTCCACGGAAGCGGATGAAACGGCCTCCAGCGAACAAAGACAGTCCAAAATCATCCAAGCCACAGCCAAAGGAGACGTTGACAGCAGACTCCAAGCGATGACCACCATAATCGTCAACTATGGCTCAGAGAGACTCGGCTGGACTGGAGAGCGAAAAACCAAGACCACATCCTACACCATGAACGGCAGAGCCACAAAGAGGTTATTTTATATATATATACATATATATATCTCATCTCTCATCTCATTAGCTACACCGCTTATCCTCAGTAGGGTCGCGGGGGTGCTGGAGCCCATCCCAGCAATCATCGGGCAGTGGGCAGGGGACACCCTGAACTGGTTGCCAGCCAATCGCAGGGCACACGGGGACAGACAACTCACTCAGTCACACCTAGGGACAATTTGGACCGGCCAATTCACCTGAAATGCATGTTTTTGGAATGTGGGAGGAAACCGGAGTGCCACGCAAGCACGGGGAGAACATACAAACTCCGCACAGGAAGTCTGGAGCTGGATTTGAACCCACGCAGGAGGTTCCCAAGACATGAACTGTGCCGCACATGCGCTAACCACTGCGCCGCCGTGCTGCCCCATATATATATATATATATATATATATATATATATATCCATCCATTATCTGCACTGCTTATCCCCAGTCGGGCCACAGGGGTGCTGGAGCCAATCTCAGCTATCTTCGGGCAATGTGCAGGGGACACCCTGTCCTGTATATGGGAAAAAAATAATAATAATAAAAATCAAGCAAATATGTAGATAAAATGAAATAAATAGAAAAACAAAGGAATAAAAAAAGAATACGTCAAAAACAAATTGACTGAATAAGTCGAAACAATCAATGACTAGAGTAGAACTGAGTATCACGAAAGTTGCGTCGAAAAGATGTTGTCAAATTATTGTTTGGAGTACTTCCTGGATTTTCCCATGTAGGCGGAGTCAACCGCTCTACACCTGCAAGGAATCTTTTGCAATAGCACAAGTTTTTTATGATGTTTAAAAAAAAAAGAAGAAAACAAGCGCAGCTCTATGAGTGCTGGTAACCTTTACGCCGATAGATTTATGCAAACTTAAAGGTGAAGCCAGCGGCGATGTCGTGTAGGCAAATGTGGCCCATTTTTTTTCTGGCTAATGTCATTTCATAGGTGAGGTCACCTGAAGATCCAATAAAATAGAAAAGGATGTGGGCTGTGCTCCCTGCTTATAAAATCAAGAACACTCTTTCCCCATAACGGAGCTCGTTTGTAAAGTGGGAAAAATTTCATAAAGGTGGAGTCACTTTTTCAGTTAGCCAGCACATTAAGTTAAAAGTCAAGATGGCGGCGCGCGCGAGTGCAGCGGCTTCAGGCTCTCCAGTTCGTCTTTTTGTTTTCAGTGTTCTTTTACCCCTCATATTTTCCCTTAGACTCATTTCACGACCACAATAACATCCACAACATCCCGAGGGATATACAGAGACCACCGGGATCTCCCTGGGTGATCTGCCTGCCGACAACGACGGCGGAGAGAGCAAAAGTAAAAGCGTGGCTGCCGGTCGGGCCTAGGCTAAGAAGACTACCACACAGACTAGCGCTTCCAAGCATGTTCCTGACCAATGCCAGATCTATCGTACACAAAATTAGTGAATTTGAACTGCGGATCGCCACCAACAGCTTCGTCCGAAATTGCAGTATTTTTGTCATCACGGAGTCTTGGCTTTCCCGACGCCTCAGTCCAACTAGCAGGACGCACGCTACACCGGCACGACCGAGACAGAGACTCCGGTAAGAACAGGGGTGGGGGACTATGCGCTGCAATTACAGCTGAATCATTGACACACACTGCTCACTCGATATAGAGTTTCTAGCAGTATCGTGTAGACCCTTCTATCTACCGAGAGAGCTAACTGTGGTCATTGTGATTGCTGTTTACGTTCCACCGGATGCTAACGTTCCACCGGATGCTAACGTTAGTAATATCAAACACCTAGTTGGATCCGGCCATCTCTGTCTGTCTCTCACCCCCCTCATACACCCCCCACCGGAGGAAAACAAAGCCTGCAACAAGGACGATACAAACATCTTACATACAACTTCTTTGTTTTCTTTTATCCTCACTGTTAAATGTGAACCTGGAGTGCCACGTCCAATTTCGTTGTCACAATATGTTCAACCCATTTTGTAACAATGACAATAAAGGTATATTTTATTCTATTCTATTCTAAAAGTAAACTGAAATCAGATATTTTTCAACTATGACTCCAGTGTGGCTTTAATCCTCATTTTACAGTTTTTTGGAGGATAATAATAATTATTTTTACTGCTGACATTAAAACCGTTTTATTCATCCAATTGTCAATGTACTGTATATAATTGTGTATTTTAAATATAGTTTATATTGTTGATTTTCTCTTTTTTACAACAGTTTTGTCCGTATTTTTATTCCTCCGGGATTTTTTTTTAGTTTTTTCTATCACATATTCTTATTTTGGGCAGCACGGCGGCGCAGTGGTTAGCGCATGTGCGGCACAGTTCATGTCTTGGGAACCTCCTGCGTGGGTTCAAATCCAGCTCCAGACTTCCTGTGCGGAGTTTGTATGTTCTCCCCGTGCTTGCGTGGGTTTTCTCTGGGCACTCCGGTTTCCTCCCACATTCCAAAAACATGCATGTCAGGTGAATTGGCCGGTCCAAATTGTCCCTAGTTGTGAGTTGTCTGTCCCTGTGTGCCCTGCGATCGGCTGGCAACCAGTTCAGGGTGTCCCCTGCCCACTGCCCGATGAATGCTGGGATGGGCTCCAGCACCCCCGCGACCCTACTGAGGATAAGCTAATGAGATGAGATGAGAGATATTCTTATTTTTTCTTTAAGTATTTTAGATTATTGTTATCCACTTTTTTTAGGTTTTATTTTCTGGATAATTTACTCTTTTTCTTTTCTAAACTATATTTTAGTATTTCTTTAATTTGTTTTAAACATAATATTTAATTTTGAAAACAGTATATCTAAATATTTTCTCTCAATTTTTCGTGCGATTTTACTCGTTTTTTTCCTTTTTTATTTTTTTCAAGATCATTCTTTTTAAATCGAGTACAGTATTTCTGATTTTTTCAACCCCATTTTTTCACTTTACTAAATATGCTTTTACCTGAATAATTTTGAGAATAAATATTTTTGTCCTGATTTTTTTTTAAAGTACAATAGTCCAGATAAGATCATAGCTGTTTTTTTGTTGTTGTTGCAAACGAAGCGAGCGGTTTGATGGGGTGAAAGGAAGTCCGGCTCTATTTAGAGAACCGGCTTTTTCGGCTCAACTCATGAAAGAGAGCCGGCTCTCAAACGGCTCACTTGCTTTGATACATTATATTACGAATGATTATGTTGTATAAAGAAGTTAAGAACAAAAAGGAAGTATAAAAGGATAAAATGAGAAAAGACAGGTTTGTGATTATCCCTTTAATCAGTATATTACCAACAATAATTTAATGCAGAAAATAATTTCATAATTTGAATAAAAAATATATCATTCTGCTCAATTATATTTGCATATATTTTTTCCTTCTACGGTGAACGTCCAGGCGACTTCATTTTTTAACTTATTTTTATAATAAACCTCATTCATGTCGAGCAACTCAGTATCTCACAACAAAATGTTCATTAACAATATATATGATATAACGAAACACATGTACAATATAACATGTTAAACTACATAAATAAAAACGTTTGAATAAAAAAATATGCTGTAAGATTATTTTGTATTTTGTAAGGGAATATATCTGAATATTTTAGCCCCCTTCATCATTGGAGGTCGCGCTCTCTTCTTTCCGTCCGGTCGTAATCCCCTCAAATCTTGTCGAGACACCGGGGGAGGCTAAATAGCGCCCCCCTCCCCTGCTGCTGGCTCTGCGGGGGTCATTCATATCATAATCGTGATAATGGCGCGGTCAAATCCCCCCGGCGTTCTCAGCAGGACGTAGAAAAGATCTGCTAATCCCCTCAAATCATTTCACCGCTGCTACATATATTTTTTATTTCAGTTGCCATGGCGATCAAAACTAGCCTTGTTATTTATTATAATATACAAATCATATAAATGTTGGCAGAGTAAAAATGACATTTACCTCATTTACTGTTTTGGTTATGAAAGGGAAACATAACCACTATGTCTCTGATTTGTGTAGTGCAATCAAAAAACGAGTGCTAAAAAGCACAGGGAAGAGAAGAGAAAGTACCACCAATCAGTGTTCCCTCTAAACTGCGCGCGTGCGCAATTGCGCACTGCCCGCACATTCTCAGCGCACAAGAAAATCTAGCCAGCGCACAAAAATCAGGGCTCAAAATTATTAATTAAGAAGCGACTTAAGTCAAAGTTACAGTGCATGAAGGTAAAAATACACGGGTTCCCCTGACGTTGTGTCCTAAATGCGGTATTTTGAAGTCGAGTCGAAGTAGAACAAATTTGAGTAAAGTTAGTAGAGTTTGTAGAGAAGCGGCTTCTTCGGCTCGGCTCACTAAAAGGAATCGGCTCTTTTGGATCCTGTACGGCTCTTCAGGTGGTTTTTGCTTCTTTAATCCCAACATGACCAAATATTATCTCAAACTATGCACAAAATGACTCAAAATAAGGGGGGGAAAGAACAAAAAAGAAAAAAAATACCAAAATGAAAAAGTAGTGAAAAGCTGGGAAAAAAGGAAACAAAAGGAGGAGAAAAAAAAGAAGGAAAAATTACCGTCTTCCTTAGTAAACATCTCATGTTTCAATGTGGGCAAATGCGGCTTATAGTCAGGCGCGTTCTATAGTGCGGATTTTAGGGTATTTTTTTCCCCAAAATTTTCAATGGGCAAGGCTGGGTTTAAAAGCCAAACGACCCAGTACGTGGCCCGGGAGCTGTAGTTTGGGCAACCCCTGAGCTCAGCAAAAGATATTGTCACTGTGACCTTTCCAAATAAACCTGCGTTAACTATTTTTTCAGGTAGAAAGCGTCATCCAATCCTCTGGATTGACATGGAAGACGGCTTTTACTGTCCGAAGACCGCAAACCACTGACAAAGAAAAGGTCAGGCCTTTTGATATAGTAGAATTAAATAAAACATTTTTTCTTGTCATTTCTTTTGAATATATAAATATGGTAATATATTTGGAAATAAGAGACAGATGGTGTAAATAAAACTATGATATACTGTATTTTCCGCACTATAAGGCGCACCGGGTTATAGGGCGCACCAAAAAAAAATAGTTTTTGGTCCTATATTTTCCTTACATAAGGCGCACCGGATTATAAGGCGCTACAATGGGAACGTCGACAAAACAGTCTGATAGTTCAGTCAAACTTATTACCCCCTTAACATTCCCAAAGCTTGCAAAGACGCAAATACGTGTCTCAGACATGTACGGAAACAGTGTCTGTACGATGTCACCAATCACTCAAATGCATCGTTCCAAATATCATTCGGAAGGTTAAAGTCTTGGGATTCAAGAAACATTATTTAGTTTCCATTTTATTTTTTGCTGGCAACTGTGTGGACAGCAAAGTAAGAATTTTATAGGAGCCACGGGGTTCTTTACTGTGCATATGACAATAAACACTTTGAATTGAATTGAGTTTCAAAATAGACTCATCACAGAAACATCAAGATCGTTCTAAAACAAGATACCGGGAAAATATAAAGCCGCATAGCTCACCTAAGTTCTCTTGCAGCCATCACCTTCAATAATGATACGTAACCATGGTCTTCTTACAACCGTGAGTGTAGTAAATCCAGGAGAGTAAAATGTTTACAAATACAGATTAGTAAAACAATGTTTTCTCTATGCCGTAGTGCAACCCGACGTGCGATTTACATTCATCTTTTTCGGCCAATCGCAGGCTTTGTTTTGCCCCTTTAGCCTATGCGAGCCTGTAAATGATAAAAAAGATCCGCCCCCTTTACCTCCGAATAACTTTAGCCAATAGTGACTGATTCAAATGATGATTGACACATTGGTATATATAAACGCTGTTATATATATATCCCAACATACACCGCGGACGACTTCGCCTTCGGGGGAAAATCTAGTTGGCAGCCGCTTGCCTTAGTTGCAAGACTTTGTGACTTAATATTGATCCATATATAAGGCGCACTGTATTATAAAGCGCATGGTCAGCTTTTGAAAAAAATAAAGGCTTTTTGGTGCGCCTTATAGTGCGGAAAATACGGTAATTATAATTATCAACTATTTCCCTGTGTCTGAAAGGTGACACCGACCCCCGTTGTCTTTAACACTAGGAGACACGTACTTAGCACTCAAAGGTCACGGAGGACCCAAACGAAAAGCTATTAGGGTCCCGCAAAGACACCAGCGGGAGCCTCAAATGACTCGGTGGACAGTATCGGTGCGCACTTGCGGCAGTGCTTCTTTATTTATTCATTCCGGGTCCGTCCACTGACACGTCTGAGTGGCCTAATAGCTGCAAAAATCCACACCGCTTCCTCGCCATAATGGTGGCTTGGGAGTCTTTCCTCCAGGAGCCCCTCCCCACCAATGTTCCCTGTAATTTTCTAAGGGTCTGAGCGTTCACACAAAGTCGGTGAGCAACGCTTGAAACAACAGTGAGCAACAGCAATCCCAAGTGTGGCAACTAATCCATGGACAAACATGTCCAAAACTTGACATCAAGTTACATTTTGCTGAGTTTCCGGCAATGCAAAATTATTTTTCACTTTTGAATGAATTGACTCATGTACGATTGCAAAGGTTGCAGGTTACAAACGTCATTTATTTTTACAATTCTTTCGCAAGATTTTCATTTCTTTTTTTTCCTGGTATCTTTTGTCGCATAATACCAACATTTTGGGGGGCTTATTTAGTCTGTTGCACGATACACAACTGTATTTAATCACATTTTTGAGTCACTTGATATAATTGAAAATTATTTGAATGCAACACAAACTTTTTCTTATTTTTCATTGTTTTTTCAACTTTTTTTTCAACTTTTATTTAGCAAAATAAAAGTCGTCCAAAACTCAGGGACAAAACAGAACAAAAACAGGCTTTTACTCAAAACGTGAAAACACAGGTTTCCTCCGAATCAAACAAAACAGGACAGAGCAAAACAGAACAGAAAATGCAAATGAACCAGCACCCGCAATACCCACAACCCACCCTTAAGTAGCACACACGCAAATTAACTGATCTACTACAGCCGGTGCCCAGGGGGCGGGGCCAGCCGGTCGCCACGGCGACCATGCTGGACACGACAACAAATATGAATTTAAAACGGTCAGGAATATTATTTCAGAAGAAACAAACTTAAACATTAAATGAATTAAACATCGTTGCTCTCCATAAAAATCTCTCCTGTCAAAACAATACAAATCGAAAATATGAAAAAAACGGAAATATGAATAAAATTTGTGCTTTTCACTTTGGTAATTTGCTTTGGTGAAAAACATCTTCATAGTCTTCTTTAACTCTTCAACTTTCTCTATCCTTTTTCGGGATTCAAGCTTTTTCAGCTTACTCTGAAGTTTTGTCTTGTAGTGCCGATTTACATTAAATTCCTCAAATAAGACACACGGGTTTACCGGCAATTTCAGTTAACATAATTTTCTCTGGGCAGCACGGCGGCGCAGTGGTTAGCGCGTGTGCGGCACAGTTCTGAGGTCTTGGGTTCAAATCCAGCTACCAGCCTACCTGTGCGGAGTTTGTATGTTCTCCCCGTGCTCACGTGGGTTTCCTCCGGGCACTCCGGTTTCCTCCCACATTCCAAAGACATGCATTTCATACGTGGATTGGCCGGTCCAAATTGTCCCTAGGTGTGCATGAACGAGTGAGTTGTCTGTCCCCGTGTGCCCTGCGATTGGCTGGCAACCAGTTCAGGGTGTCCCCTGCCCACTGCCCGATGATTGCTGGGATGGGCTCCAGCACCCCCGCGACCCAACTGAGGATAAGCGGTGCAGCTAATGAGATGAGATGAGATGATTTTCTCTGTCATTGTGGTTTTTAGCATCCAAGTATAGTTTGAAAGTTATCAGCGTTTCATAGAACCGGGCCATTATAGTAGATGTATATAAAATGATTTCACGGGCCGAATATAATTGTATGCCGGGCCGGATGTGGCCCGCGGGCCGTTAGCTTGACACCTGTGCTCTAAACACACTTATATTCCACAGTTTCTAAGTTCTATTAACCCCATACTCTTCTCTTCTCTGTGCAGCCCTTTGAGACTCATTGTGATTAAGGGCTATACAAATAAACATGGCTTGACTTGATATGCGCACTTATTCATTTAAAAATGACCCATTTTAGTCATTGACTATCATCGCTACTCATAAAAAGCAGTATTTAACGGATATCACTTTCAATATTTCATTGTGTAATATGACAATCTGAACTGGATTCTGACATGACAGACATGGACACCGGGCCCTCCCAGTACATCAGATGGAGCCGATTGCAGTGGTGAAATCGATGAAACCGCTAAGCTCCCTGATAATATCCCCTCTAAGGGGGTGCACGCAAATGTGGGCCGGCATCACTTTATCCATCGCATGTAATCCATACTAAAAAGTGATTGCTCTCCGACTTTAGCGTGACAACTTCTTACACTACGAGAGAGAGAGAGATAAAGAGAAAGAGAGAGAGATACAGAGAAAGAGAAAGAGAAAGAGAAAGAGAAAGAGAAAGAGAAAGAGAAAGAGAAAGAGAAAGAGAAAGAGAAAGAGAAAGAGAAAGAGAAAAAAATAAAGAGAAAGTGATAAAGATATAAAGAGATAAAGATATAAAGAGGATACGAGATAAATAGAAAGAGAGATAAAGATAGAGATAAAGAGAGAGAAAAGGAGAAAGAGGGATAAAGAGAAAAAGAGATAGAGATAAAAAGAGAGCTAAAGATAAAGATAAAGAGATAAAGATAAAGAGATAAAAATAAAAAGATAAAACTAAAGAGATAAAGATAAGAGATAAAGATAAGAGATAAGGTTAAAGAGAGATAAAGAGAAAGAGAGATAAAGATAAAGATAAACAGAGATAAAGAGAAAGAGAGAGAGAAAAAGATAAAGATAAAGATAAAGATAAAGATAAAGATAAAGATAAAGATAAAGATAAAGATAAAGATAAAGATAAAGATAAAGACATAAAGATAAAGACATAAAGATAAAGAGATAAAGAGGATAAGAGATAAATAGAAAGAGAAATAAAGAGAAGGAGACATAAAGAGAAAGAGATAGAGATAAAAAGAGGGATAGAGATAAAGATAAAGAGATAAAGATAGAGAGATAAAGATAGATACATAAAGATAAAGAGGATAGGAGATAAATAGAAAGAGAAATAAAGAGAAAGAGAGATAATGAGAAAGATAGATAGAGATAAAAAGAGAAAGAGAGATAAAAAGAGAAAGACAGAGAGGGAGAGAGGGTATCAATTAAGGTCACACCAGAGCATTAAAAATGGATTTCAATCCAGACTTTGACTCGGCTAATCCGGAACCTTTATTTTGTTATTTTTGAGCCATTTAGATGTGTATTTGCTGGTGTGTTTCGGATCATTGTCCCGCTGCATTATCCAAAAGCGCTTGATTTTGATGGCATGAACGTTCTCCTTCAGGGTCTTCTGGTAAACACCAGAATTCATTATTCTGTCAACCACAGCAGGCTGTCCTGGTCCATAGGCAGCAAAGCAGCCCCAGAGCATTTACTGTTCTCGACTCCACCATAAGAAAGACACTGGCAAAAATGGCATCCATGGGAAAGTTCCCGGGTAAAAAATATCCTGCTATCACAAAATAATGTGTTGTCTCACACGTGCCAAAGACCATTTTGATTATTAACACTTTTGGATAAACATTCTGTGCACTGATGAGTCAAAAATGAGAGGTTTTAGAAGGTGTGGAGCCCTTTACATATGGCGTAAAAATAACACAGCATCTGAGAAAAAAACCCATGATGCAAACACTAAAGAGATATAGATAGATATATAGATATATAGAGATTATATATAGATATACCGTATTTTCCGCACTATAAGGCGCACCGGGTTATAGGGCGCACCCCCCAAAAATAGTTTTTGGTCCTATATTTTCCATACATAAGGCGCACCGGATTATAAGGCGCTACAATGGGAACGTGGACAAAACAGTCAGATAGTTCTGTCCAACTTCTTACCCCCTTAACATTCCCAAAGCTTGCAAAGAAGCAAATACGTGTCGTAGACACGTGCGGATGCGGTGTCCGTACGATGTCACTCAAATGCATCGTTCCAAATATCATTCGGAAGGTTAAAGTCTTGGGATTCAAGAAATGCCAACCATTCCTTAGTTTTTATTTTCTTTTTCACTCGCAACTTTACTGTGCATATGACAATAAACACTTGGAATTGACGGTGAGCTACTCCGGGTTTTATATTGTCCCTGTATCTTGTTTCAGACTGAACTCGATGTTTCTGTGATAAGCGGTGCTGATAATGGATGGAATGGAGTGTCTATTTTTAAATTCAACTCAATTCCAAGTGTTTATTGTCATATGCACGGTAAAGTTGCCAGCGAAACAGAAAATAGAAACTAAGGAATGTGTGGCATTTCTTGAATCCCAAGACTTTAACCTTCCGAATGATGGAACGACGCATTTGAGTGACATCGTACGGACACCGCATCCGCACGTGTTCTCGACACGTATTTGCGTCTTTGCAAGCTTTCGGAATGTTAAGGGGGTAATAAGTTGGACTGTTCTATCTGACTGTTTTGTCGACGTTCCCATTGTAGCGCCTTATAATCCGGTGCGTCTTATGTATGTCAAAAATAGGACCAAAAACGATTCTTTTGGGGTGCGCCCTATAACCCGGTGCGCCTTATAGTGCGGAAAATACGGTATATATATAGAGAATATATATATATAGAGAGATTATATATAGATATATAGAGATTATATATAGAGATTACATATAGATGTATAGAGATTATATATAGATATATAGAGATTATATATAGAGATGGCATATAGATATATAGAGAATATATATAGAGATTATATATAGATGCATAGAGATTATATATAGATATATGGAGATTTTATATATATATATATATATATATATATATATATATATATTATATATATATATATATATATATATATATATATTTTATATATATATATATATATATATATATATATATATATATATATATATATATATATATATATATATATATATATATACATATAGATATATAGATAGATCAGCACATCCAGACGAAGGACGGCAGGCGTTGTTTCGAGAACAAGGATGATGATGACCTGATGACGTAGAAACGCTCGGTGTTGTTTTGAGTGTTCCAGACATCGCGGCGCTCTTCTCCAAGTTGGTGAAGCCCAGGAAGAGAGCTACAGGACTTCAGAAGAGGGTTTCACAGAGACTCCAACGACACTAATTCGGCTGTTTTGGATGGAGTACACTTAGTTAAATTGTCAATGGAATTAAATCTGTACCCGTGTGGAAATGTCGGCTTTCCTGTTCATCTTTTCCCTCAAGAAACGAGCGCTCATAAATTGTTGGGTGAATGTAGGCTGTGTTTGTTTGAGTCGGATAACTAATTCGAACAATTTGGTAAACGATACATTTTGATATTAATTCCCAACACATGTTTCAGGGAGGTATGTTCAGGTATCAGTTATTTAAGTTTTTATGTCGGGGCGGCAGTGGCTCAGGAGGTAGAGCGCTCGTCTTGGGATCAAGAGATCGCAGTTCGAATCCCGGCTCCTCCGTGTTACATGTCAAAGTGTCCTTGGGTAAGACACTGAACCCCTAATACCCCCAATAAGCAGGTTAGCGCCTAAAGTAATGCAGATCATTTCATATACAAGTTGCTGCTAAGCTTAATTATATTTCCTGCACTTAGTTTTTGGTTTAAGTGAAAGATTCGTCACGTTAGTTGTGTTGATATTCTAATGTATTTATTTTAAAAGGTTCAGAAATTTATTAAAAATGTATTTGAATTCGTGAAAATATTCTTTGTTTCTTTTTGCATTATTAAACATTTCATACGCAAAGTTTAAGCTTTTACAGCAAATTAATTTCGGCTCGAAATATCGTATGGCTGCCTCCTCTTAATCGTAATCGGTATCGTATCGACCGTGAAAAACCCGTATCGGTCGATACTTAAACACGATACATTGTTGTTTTTTGAAATGCATATGAAACCAAACTGTATGTAACATCCTACATGCCGACATTTCTTGTGTAAATTTTGTGTAAATTATAACTGTAACCTTATCCTCCTTGTTTTATAACCTTATCTTCTCTGTTCCTTTATCTTCTTGGCTTTTTTACCTCACTGTGAATGTGTGAAACTGGAGTGTCATGCCCAATTTCGTTGTCACAATATGTTAACCCATTTTGTAACAATGACAATAAAGGTACCGTATTTTCCGCACTATAAGGCGCACCGGGTTATAGGGCGCACCCCGAAGAAATAGTTTTTGGTCCTATTTTTGACATACATAAGGCGCACCGGATTATAAGGCGCTACGATGGGAACGTGGACAAAACAGTCAGATAGTTCAGTCCAACTGATTACCCCCTTAACATTCCCAAAGCTTGCAAAGAAGCAAATACGTGTCATAGACACGTGCGGATGCGGTGTCCGTACGATGCCACTCAAATGCGTCGTTCCATCATTCGGAAGGTTAAAGTCTTGGGATTCGAGAAATGCCAACCATTCCTTAGTTTCTATTTTCTTTTTCGCTCGCAACTTTACTGTATATATGACAATAAACACTTGGAATTGAGTTTAATTTAAAAATAGACACTCCATTCCATCCATTATCTGCACCGCTTATCACAGAAACATCGAGTTCAGTCTGAAACAAGATACAGGGACAATATAAAACCCGGAGTAGTTCACCGAAGTCGTTGTGTTCATAATAATGTGCAGCCGTGGTCCTCTTATATCCATGAGTTTAGTAAATCCAGGAGAATAAAATATTTACAAACACAAAATAGTAAAAAAATGCTTTCTGTATGCCGTCAGCCACGTGCTATATGCATTCATTTTTTTCTGCCAATTGCAGGCTTTGTTTTGCCGTTTAAGCCAATGCCAGCCTGTAAATGATAAAAAGGATCCGCCTCCTGACCTCTGAATAACTTTAGCCAATAGTGATCGATTCAACTGATGATTGACACGTCTTTTTGGGCCAATTGCAGGCTTTGTTTTGCCGTTCAAGCCAATGCCAGCCTTTAAATGATAAAAAGGATCCTTCCCTTTACCTCCGAATAACTTTAGCCAATAGTGATCGATTCAAATGATGATTGACACATTGGTTAGCCAATGAAACGCCGGTAAATAAATCCCAGCATACACCGCGGACGACTTCGCCTTCGGGAGAAAATCTAGTCGGTGGCTGCTTGCTTTAGTTGCAAGACTTTGCGACTTCCTATTGATCCATATATAAGGCGCACTGTATTATAAGGCGCATGGTCAGCTTTTGAAAAAAATAAAGGCTTTTAGGTGCGCCTTATAGTGCGGAAAATACGGTATAATCTATTCTATTCTATTCTAAATATCGTATGGCTGCCTCCGCTTAATACCAATCGGTATCGTATCGACCCTGAAAATCCCCCGTATCGGTCGATGCTTAAAAACGATACATTGTTGTTTTTTGAAATGCATATGAAATTGTTAGCCCTTTGCGCCAATCACTAACAAAAAAAAGTAGCAGTTGCTGACCTCTGCCTTAGAACTTGGAACGTTTCTTTTCCCCCAGTGCAATTAAAAAAGATCTCTTGCATAATATACATCTTTTCACAATATGCCATTATATTAACGAGCTTTTGGATTTCAACCACGTGAGATTCGTTAATTGAAGCCACGGGTCACGTCCATCCGACTCGCAAAAAACAAGAAAATTACGCTTGAATAAAAATGGATATCGTTGACGTTAATAAACACTTCCAATTCCGGACTATAAGTCGCTACTTTTTTCCCTAACTTTCAACCCTGCGGCTTATTCAGTGATGCGGCCAATGTATGTAATTTTTCTAACGGCCGCTAGCGGCGCTCGAGTGTTGCTACCATTAACTGCCCTGTCAAAGCTATATTATTATTATTAAAGCTTTGAAAACTCTCTCGGTGTACCGTCTTTCTTTGTAAATATGTGTAACCCATGTATAATATGTATTTGCAACTGTATATTTTTGTAATGGATTTATTTTAGAAGCTTATTCTGATATATTTTGCATGGGTGAACGAAAAATGAGGGGCGGAACAAACGCGGGGTGCCGAGTTTAAGTGGGGACCGCTAAAGGTGAGGGACAGACAAGGAAAGAAGAGGGGGTAAAAAGTTGGTTAAAGAAAAAGGAGTTGCGTGAGTAAATGTGTTCATCTGGTATATTTTTCCCACCCTTACCTTTGGAAATATAACTTTTTTCCTTGGATTACTCTAAACGGGACTTGGACTCTGCAGGTCTGCATCAAACCTTAAGTACCGGTATCATTTTCCGTTCTTTTTGCCGGCTGTGATTTTTGGACTGTGGACTTTGATAAAGGACAAGGCTTTGATGCTAGGTCCTTAGTTTGGGCTTTGATGCTAAGTCCTTAGCTTGGCCTTTTAGCAAGGCTTTGATGCTAGGTCCTTAGCTTGGCCCCGATGCCAAGTCCTTAGCTTGGCCTTTTGGCCGAGATGGAATAAGAGCTTGCTCTGCCCACTCCACGCATCGGCCCGGTATTGCAGTACCTCCGGGAACGGTGCATTCGCAATGATCGCAACAAGGCTTTAGGGCTAGGACCTTAGCTTAGCCTTTTGGCTGAGAGTAAGTGTCCCGGCTCCTAGGCTTTGTAACATATAACGAACTGACCGATAACGGATAATGGATAATGAATAACGAAGATAGATCAATAACCCTTAAAAACCCCATTTAGTTTCAAGCGCGGGACTTCAGGTCGGGTTTGGGTTAATTTTGTGTTTGTGTTACATGTTTAAATGTGGGCGCATGCGGCTTATATACAGGTGCGGCTTGTGTATGTACAAAATACTCTTAAAATGTGGTGGGTGCGGCTTATAATCAGGTGCGCTCTGTAGTCCGGAATTGTATGTAGGCTGTGTTTGGTTAATGGAGTCAGATAACTAATTCGAACAATTTGGTAAACGATACATTTTGATATTTAAAACCCAACAATTTGTATAAAAGGTGGTTAAACATACTACTAATAAACACTTGTTGTTTTGAAAGCCACAGTTAACGTATTGTCTTATCTGTATTTGTCAATATTTCCATCATATACATTTAGATTTTATTCATATCCATTTGTTTGAAAATGACTTTTTTATATTAAACACTGCAATAAGAAAAATATTTTTAAAATATGGATGTAAGGCTGAAATGGCTTCAGTTTTGACCAATACTAGTATTAATACTAACAATATTCGATGCAACCCATACCTGCATAGATACACACACATATATATATATATATATATATATATATATATATATATATATATATATATATATATATATATATATATATATATATATATATATATATATATATATAGAAAATGACTAAATTTTGTGCAGGCTTGGGGAGTAACAGAATACAAAGAACAGCAAAAATGATGTTGGCAAGCTGTTTGGATTTATTTTCATTTTGTTTCTGTCGCATTTTATGTTAGTTTTGTCCGAGATCAAAGAGATCAAAGTCAGGAGAGAAAGCTTACCACGTGTTGTGAGTCATCATTTTATTCATATTGAGTTTCTTTTGTCTTTTATTAGAATATTTGGTATTGGAGTAATGCAAAAGTCATTGAAAATAATCCAGTTGAAGTAACCCTACCCAACCCTGCTAGTTAGTTTAGGATGTATCAATCTGGCTGGCTTCTGATCTAGCAATGTAGCTAGTTTCTAATCTAGCTATCTTCTGATCTAGTTATCTAGTGAGTTTAGGATGTATCAATGTGGCTGGTTTCTGATCTAGCAGTTTAGCAAATTTCTAATCTAGCTAATTTATTATCTAGTTATCTAGTTAGTTTGGGATGTATCAATTTAGCTGGCCTCTGATCTAGCAATGTAGCTAGTTTCTAATCTAGCTAGCTTCTGATCTAGTTATCTAGTTAGCAGGGTTGGGTAGGGTTACTTTAACTTGATTACTTTCAGTTACTTTTGGATGACTCCAATACCAAATATGCTAATAGAAGACAAAAGAAACTAAATATGAATAAAATGACTCAATTTTGGGCAGGCTTGGGGAGTAACGGCAAAAATGATGTTGGCAAGCTGTTTGGATTTGTTTTCATTTTGTTTCTGTCGCCTTTTATGTTCGTTTTGCCGGAGATCAAAGAGATCAAAGCCAGGAGAGAAAGCTTACCACGTGTTGTGAGTCATCATTTTATTCATATTCAGTTTCTTTTGTCTTTTATTAGCATATTTGGTATTGGAGTAATCCAAAAGTAATTGAAGTAATCAAGTTAATGTAACACTACCCAACCCTGGCTATAACGTGTCGTGTTTTTGTGTGTGTTTAAATGTGAGTGTGTGTTTTCAATTCAACAATTTGATGCACATGCTCGAATATGGGTGAGTCTTTTAAAAAATTGCATCAACAAAGCAAACCCCCTAAAATAATTATGTCATTTAATCCATGCACATCTCATTTTGCCTCTTTTCAACAGTAGATGGCACTAAATACCACGTTTAGAATTTATCAAACTCCTTGCCGGAGGATATAATCACTAAGAAGAAAATGCATTTATGCATGCAATCAAAAGCATATACAACGAACTGTTCTCTAATACTAAATCAATCCTAGTAATATGAAGTGTAATCATATTTAATACGGAGGTATTTTTAAATCATATTTTGATGAAAGTATTTTTCTTTTCTTGTTATTTTCAAAAAGTCATTCGTTATAGTGACACACTACTTCTTCAGAAATGTAACTGAGTTAGTAACTGAATTACCCCATTGTAAAAGTATCGAGTTACCAGGGAAAGTAACTATATCTATTACTTTAAAATTGTGTTCTGTGAGGTAATTTTAAGTAGTCTGAGCAAGTACGAATCACAGCGTTTACTTGTAGAGATGAGAATTCCGATTCTTTTAGAGAACCGGCTTTTTCGGCTCGGCTCACTAAAAAGAGCCGACTCTTTCGGGTCCCCAACAACCTCCAGGTTGTTTTTGTTGCTTAAACCCCTTCATGAACAATAAATTATGTATTAATAAGCATGGGATGACTTAAAAATGGGGTAAAATGGAAGAAAAACAAAACAAAAGGAAAAATGCAAGAACAAAAAGAAAAGAAGAGATAAAAGAAGAAAAATGAACAGCCTTTACATTTGTATACAAACACATTAACACAAAAAACACAGGAAATAAAATCAAATTATACATTTAAAATACAATAAAATACTAAACAAATTTAACCTTTTCATAACACAACAAATTCAAAGTCAACAACACAGAATCCCCGAAAATGCATATTCTATCCATCTATCTATCTATCTATCTATCTATCTATCTATCTATCTATCTATCTATCTATCTATCTATCTATCTATCTATCTATCTATCTATCTATCTATCTATCTATCTATCTATCTATCTATCTATCTATCTATCTATCTATCTATCTATCTATCTATCTATCTATCTATCTATCTATCTATCTATCTATCTATCTATCTATCTATCTATCTATCTATCTATCTATCTATCTATCTATCTATCTATCTATCTATCTATCTATCTATCTATCTATCTATCTATCTATCTATCTATCTATCTATCTATCTATCTATCTATCTATCTATCTATCTATCCTGGTCATATCCCTCAAGAGGGGTGACCGACAGCAAGACAAACACATACAATAACGAAGAAAATAAAACGGAAAAAATAGAAAAAAACACACACACAAATTTTTGGACCATGGCCAACCCAATTGCCCAAAAACCCAAACAAGTTAGGCACCTCGGCACCTAAGTCGGTCATGCTTTCGTCCCTCCGAGGAAACGGGCCATGTCACTCGGGTCAGGGTGACACAACACACTCTTTTGTTTAACAGCAGGGCCCGACAGCTTTCACTGGTTTACCCCTGCCGCATCATACAGGTGCCCTGCCAATCCTTTAAATGGCGCCCAAACGTCCCACTATCCTTTTACAACAACTCTCCACTCATTCCTAATACCAACAATAACTCTAGCTTTCACTAGATTTAGACCTAGTGCATATTCACCAAACACAAAAGAAAAAAAGGCATCTCAGAGGGATCCAGCTGTTGATTGGTGGGGAGCAGGGCTTCTAAGTACAAGAGCCGGCTCATGGAAACATTTTGCTCGCAAACGACAGATGTCGGAAGCAGCCCTAATTCGCCTTTTCTTTCAGGGCATTAGTAAATGGTGACATGTTTCGAAAAGATGTGACGTAAACAACTCGGGAGAGCAAAAAACTTGGTTTGTTCCAGGAATTCATTTTTAAACATTTTTCAATGGATGGTGTGCCTCAATTTTTTTTTTTCATGAATAAACGTGTGCCTTGCCTCAAAAATGGTTGGAAAACACTGAAGGGAGAACGCTCTAGAACCGGGGGAGTTCTTCTTGGCTCTTGGGATCACTGGTAGGCTAGTATTTTCCTCGCAAAAGCCCTGAGAAGAAGAATCGGTGGGAATAATTTCTGATACAAAAAAAAAATAACATCTTAAACTGACAGGGAGCCAGTGCAGGTCAGCCAAAATCGGGCTAATGTCTTAGTTCAACAACACAGTAACAGGCTTTAAAAATGTAAACAAGATTTAAGACCTTTTTATTTTCAAAATATGGTAGTAGATATTGAAATATAAACAGATAATTACTTTGTAAATGTAATGTAAATGAATTCCATATTTATTCAACAGCACAGTAACTGCCTTTAAAAAATGAGATTTTTGACCTTTAAATATTTTTAAAATTTAGTGTTGTGAATACTTGAAAAAAAATAAACAAAATGCGAACTTTAGAAAAAATATATTTAAAAAAAAAATACTCAACAACTTATTTACACAAAGAAGGAAATTGGCTTTTTAAATGTAAATGTAATTGATAATTACTCAACAGCACATATGCAGTAATGATAATGTAAACAAGATTTATGACTTTTGAATATTTTTGATTGTTACTGTTTTGATTATTAAAATATTTTTTTATTACTATAAAAAATATATATATTTTAATTATTAAAATATTTTTTTATTACTATAAAAAATATATATATTTTAATAATCAAAACAGTAACTATCAAAAATATTCAAAAGTCATAAATCGTGTTTACATTATCAAAATATACCCTATTTAAAATGTAAATAAAATATATCATTAAGAAAGTATATTCCAAATACACAGCAATTTGCTTTTTAAATATATAAATGAGATTTATGACCTTTGCATGCTTTTTAAAATGTCACTGCTGTGAATATTTTAAAAAAAGAATAACTTTTTTAAATGTAAATAAAATCGACGATTACTCAACAAAATATATTTCGACAACACACTTGTCGTACTTACTATGATTTATGATCTTTTTACCTCCGCTGTCTTTCATTTTCAATCTGTTTAAATATTGTGAATATAAAAAAATAAAATAAAATCCACACTCACAAAAAAAAAATCAAGCACACTGTAACTGCCTTTAAAAATCTAAATGAGATTTATGACCATTTTTTATTCAGCTGCCCCTTAGAAAAATATATTTCTGGTTCAATCTGCTCAAATAGTACTTCAGTGACGATAAGGAAAAATGTAAATCGATAATTATAGATATACTAAGATTTATGACCTTTCCCCCGCTCTCCTTATAAAAACCCTCAATTTCAATATGTTTAAATGTTACTGTTGTGAATAAAAAAGTAAATCAAATCAATAATTACTAAACTAAATACAGTTCACCGGCTTTAAATCCCGAGATTTATGACCTCCCCCCTATTCATTTCGATGGTCAAACAAAGACAACAGTGGTAAAGGACTTTAGAATAAATTATTTTTCTTTTTGAGGCCAGTAAATATTTGATAAGTCTATTCCACTCTATTTATCTTGCTTTGTGACAATCGAGTCATCGGAAAAGACTTGGCGATCAATAATTCAGTCGTGCTCAACAAGCTCATTAAAATTGAAGAGCGCCAATGACAAGACGCCCTCCTTGTTAAAAAAGATGTCCGACATTTTGTTTTCCTTATTAAAACCATGAAGAAGACATGGAGATTATCGTACATATCCTGCACGATTTTTCTTTATTGCATCGATGGAAAAAAAAATATTGTACGGAGGACGGTGGACTAAAAATGATAATAGTACCAAAAGTAAAATTAATATTAATCATAAAGGCAATACTTTTTCTAACATTGTAAAAAAATAACATTTTGAATTACAACTAGCTATTATTATCATTATGATAATTATTATTATTATTATTATTATAGAAAAAATAGAATGGCACGGTAGTAATAATGAAAGTTAAAAAAGTGTGACTTAAAATATTAATTTTTTAAAAAGTATAACTCCGATTAATTGTCGTATAAGGAAAAGTAATACTAGTAACAAAAAGCACAATTTGAAAGTAAAAAAAACAAAACCAAAAAATAAAAAAATTGAGTAAAAATGAAAATTCAAACTCCAATTTTATTATATCATAATGTAATTAGTGAACATACTCAGTAATAATAACAAGAACACAAATTGTGAAAAACATACCAAAATAATACTAATAACAAAAAACACGATTTTAAAGTAAAAAAATCCCAAAACAAATAAAAAAAATAGAGTAAAAATAACAATTCAAACTCCAATTTAATTATACCATAATGTAATTAGCGAACATACTCAGTAATATAAGAACACAAGTTGTGAAAAGCATACCAAAATAATACTAGTGACAAAAAGCACAATTTGAAAGTAAAAAAAAACCCAAAACAAATAAAAAAATAGAGTAAAAATAACAATTCAAACTCCAATTTTATTATATCATAATGTAATTAGTGAACATACTCAGTAATAATAACAAGAACACAAATTGTGAAAAACATACCAAAATAATACTAATAACAAAAAACACGATTTTAAAGTAAAAAAATCCCAAAACAAATAAAAAAAATAGAGTAAAAATAACAATTCAAACTCCAATTTAATTGTACCATAATGTAATCAGTGAACATACTCAGTAATAATAAGAACACAAATTGTGAAAAACAAACCAAAATAATACTAATAACAAAAAGCACGATTTGAAAGTAAAAAAAACCAAAAACAAATAAAAAGTAGAGTAAAAATAACAATTCAAACTCCAATTTAATTATACCATAATGTAATTAGCGAACATACTCAGTAATATAAGAACACAAGTTGTGAAAAGCATACCAAAATAATACTAGTGACAAAAAGCACAATTTGAAAGTAAAAAAAAACCCAAAACAAATAAAAAAATAGAGTAAAAATAACAATTTAAACTCCAATTTAATTGTACCATAATGTAATCAGTGAACATACTCAGTAATAATAAGAACACAAATTGTAAAAAACAAACCAAAATAATACTAATAACAAAAAGCACGATTTGAAAGTTAAAAAAAAACAAAACAAATAAAAAGTAGAGTAAAAATATTCAAAATCAAATTTAATTATACCATAATGTAATTAGTGAACATACTCAGTAATAATAATAAGAACACAAATTGTGAAAAACAAACCAAAATAATACTAATAACAAAAAGCACGATTTGATAGTAAAAAAAAACCCAAAACAAATTAAAAAAAAGAGTAAAAATAGTAATTCAAACTCCAATTTAATTATATGATAATATAATTAGTGAACATACTCAGTAATGATAATAAGAACACAAATTGTGAAAAGCATACCAAAATAAACACAAATTCATATCAAATCAAAACACAAATACTCCAAAAAATATAAAAATCAATGACTCCAAATAATTTGTAGTAGTAAAAACAAATAAAAAAAATGCAACCAAATTTTTTTTAAAACATTATCAACAATTATTTCTATCATTTTTAATTTCTGGTTGTATAATGGCCACTAGGGGGAACCCTACATAAGCCACTGTTAAGGTTACCGATACCTTGCTATCAAGACTTGATTGACAATGGTCAGGGTTGGGTAGGGTTACTTTAACCTGATTACTTTCAATTACTTTTGGATTAATCCAATACCAAATATGCTAATAAAAGACAAAAGAAACTAAATATGAATAAAATGACTCAATTTTGTGCAGGCTTGGGGAGTAACGGAATACATAGAATGGCAAAAATGATGTTGGCAAGCTGTTTAGATTTATTTTCATTTTGTTTCTGTCGCATTTTACGTTAATTTTGCCGGACATCAAAGAGATCAAAGCCAGGAGAGAAAGCTTACCACGTGTTGTGAGTCATCATTTTAGTTATCTGACTCCATTAACCAAACACAACCTGCATTCTCCTAACAATGCGCGCTCTTTTCTTGATGGAAAAATGAACAAGAGACCGGCATTTCCACACGGCTGACATTGACATTGTTATTTTTATTATTGTTGTTGTTGTTGTTTTTATTATTAGTACTATTATTATAATGCCGGAGATCAAAGAGATCAAAGCCAGGAGAGAAAGCTTACCACGTGTTGTGAGTCATCATTTTATCCATATTTAGTTTCTTTTGTCTTTTATTAGCATATTTGGTATTGGAGTAATCCAAGAGTAATTGAAAGTAATCAAGTTAAGATATCCTTACCCAACCCTGTACATAAGCCATTGTTAAGATTACCGATACCTTGCTATCAAGACTTGATTAACAATGCTTGAGTAATAAATGAGAAATTTTCCTTCTTGTTTATCGCCGATTTTTCTCCAACTTTTTCAACTTTCGACTTCATCGCTAATCATGCTAATCCCGCTGCCGCCGTCGTTAATCATCCCCTAATCCGACAGGATGTTTCGGATCACCTGCGATGATACGCTCATCGCTAATTGCTAATGATGAAATTCTCCGATAGGCTTATTGAGTTTATTGTCTGTCGCTTTCCGATAACGATATTCATTCACATCATACGCGCTGTCCCTTTAAGCCATAACCAATCGTTTGTTTTTTTTCTGGTTCCGCCTCTGGCCGTAATCGTCAGTTAGCTTGCAAACGGCCGTTTTTAGAGCTGCCATTTCGGGGCCTAATTGAATCGAAACGCTCGTTTCCTCCGAGGGCCGTAAAGTCTCCCGACATCGGGAGTCTTTAAAAGAATCGAGGAATTGTTACGACAAATCTGGCGACCGCTCAACCGGCGGACGGGAGCGTCGTTTTCGACTCTCGACTCGGCGAAGGAAATATTTGTGCTTTTTGGCTTTTTTCACTTTTCTGTGAAAACCTCATAAAAAACGGCTAAGCTAACCTAGCAAACCAAGCAATAGCCATAGGGATCTTTATTAGACTGATGAAGTGATTCGCTGCCAAAAGCAAATATTTATGCCTTGTTCGTCTTCTTTTTTAACTCACTGATTCAGTATATATGTATATTGGTATCGGGTTACCCAGTATCGTATTGGGCCGATGCTGGGATAAACAAACATATTCATACCTGTCAACCTCCACGGCTCCATGCCCTTACAAAATGTCTTATTTTCCCTTACAAAATACCGTATTTTCCGCACTATAAGGCGCACCGGGTTATAGGGCGCACCCCCAAAAAATAGTTTTTGGTCCTATATTTTCCATACATAAGGCGCACCGGATTATAAGGCGCTACAATGGGAACGTCGACAAAACAGTCAGATAGTTCAGTTAAACTTATTACCCCCTTAACATTCCGAAAGCTTGCAAAGAAGCAAATACGTGTCGTAGACACGTGCGGATGCGGTGTCCGTACCATGTCACCAAACTAACATTTCTTAGTTTCCATTTTATATTTTGCTGGCAACTGTGTGGACAGCAAAGTAAGAATTGGGGTTCTTTACCGTGCATATGACAAAAAAACACTTTGAATTGAATTGAGTTTAAAAATAGACTCATCACAGAAACATCAAGATCGTTCTAAAACAAGATACCGGGAAAATATAAAGCCACATAGCTCACCAAAGTTCTCTTGCAGCCATCGCGTTCAATAATGATACGTAACCATGGTCTTCTTACAAACGTGAGTGTAGTAAATCCAGGAGAGTCAAATATTTACAAATACAGAATAGTAAAAAATGTTTTCTCTATGCCGTAGTGCAACCCAACCGTGTGATTCACATTCATGTTTTTTCGGCCAATCGCAGGCTTTGTTTTGCCCCTTTAGCCTATGCGAGCCTGTAAATGATAAAAAGGATCCGCCCCCTTTACCTCCGAATAACTTTAGCCAATAGTGACTGATTCAAATGATGATTGACACATTGGTTAGGAAATGAAAAGCCGGTATATAAATCCCAGCATACACCGCGGACTACTTCGCCTTCGGGGGGAAATCTAGTCGGCGGTTGCTTGCCTTAGTTGATATTGATCCATATATAAGGCGCACTGTATTATAAGGCGCATGGTCAGCTTTTGAAAAAAATAAAGGCTTTTAGTGCGGAAAATACAGTAATCTCACACCATATTTTTTTTTACAAACGTATATATTGTTATTGTATATTGTTAATTGACATGTTTTTATTAAATACTGAGTTGCTCAACATGAATGAGGTTTATTATAAAAAAAGTTCAAAAATGAAGTCGCTTGGACGTTCACTGTAGAAGGAAAAAATACATGCGAATATAATTAGCTAGAATAATACATTTTCTTATTCAAATTATGAATTCATTTTCTGCATTAAATTATTGTTGATAATATACTGATCAAATGGATAATTTATTTTTTTCATTTTCTCCTTTTATACTTCTTTTTTTTCTTAACTTCTTTGTACAACATAATAATTCGTTATATATTGCATCAAAGCAAGTGAGCCGTTTGAGAGCGGCTCTTTTTAGTGAGTTGAGCCGAAAAAGCCGGTTCTCTAAAAAGAGACGGACTTCCTTTCGCTACACAACTCGAACTCGTTTGACTTGATTGATTTGCCGTTTGGTGATAGTCGGTATATACCGGACGGTACCCATCATTGACAAAATTGCGTTTTCCCGATCAGATTTTCTTGTACGTCGTCCACGTCTTAAAATGCAAAATAAACGTACTTTGTACGGCAAAAACGTACAGGTTGACTGGTATGATATAAACAGGAAAAAAAAACAAGTCCTGAGGTGAATGAAGCTTGCAAACAAGACCAGATCACCAAAATTGAAAACACGCACATTCGTTTTTTTTCCCCCCTGAGGCTCGAAAGCTCCTCCGCTAACAAAAAGCTAAGAAGATTCAAGCCAAAGCTGGGCGCTGCGAGCGCTCTGGCAAAAGCAAATGTCATCCGATTTCAGAAGATTTTCGACTTGACCCACTTGGATTTTTTTTTCCTTAATCAAACATTTGTGAGGAAAAGATAGAAGGAACACTATTGGAATGTGGCCTATGGGAAAACCGGGACTTTCCCTTCTCAGAACGTGCCTGTTGTCTAGGGTTGGGTAGGGTTACTTTAACTGGATTACTTTCAATGACTTTTGGATTACTCCAATACCAAATATGCTAATAAAAGACAAAAGAAACTAAATATGAATAAAATGACTCAATTTTGTGCAGGCTAGGGGAGTAACGGAATACATGGAACGGCAAAAATGATATTGGATTTATTTTCATTTTGTTTCTGTCGCATTTTGTTCGTTTTACCGGAGATCAAAGAGATCAAAGCCAGGAGAGAAAGCTTACCACGTGTTGTGAGTCATCATTTTATTCATATTGAGTTTCTTTGGTCTTTTATTAGCATATTTGGTAATGGAGTCATCCAAAAGTAATTGAAAGTAATCCAGTTAAGGTAACCCTACCCAACCCTGCATTTTATGTTCGTTTTGCCGGAGATCAAAGAGATCAAAGCCAGGAGAGTAAGCTTACCAATTGTTGTGATTCATCATTTTATTCATATTGAGTTTCGTTTGTCTTTAATTAGCATGTTTGGTAATGGAGTTATCCAAAAGTAATTGAGAGTAATCAAGTTAAGGTAACCCTACCCAACCCTGCATTTTATGTTCGTTTTGCCGGAGATCAAAGAGATCAAAGCCAGGAGGGAAAGCTTACCCCGTAATGTGAGTCATCATTTTATTCATATTTAGTTTCTTTTGTCTTTTATTAGCATGTTTGGTATTGGAGTCATCCAAAAGTAATTGAAAGTAATCCAGTTAAAGTAACCCTACCCAACCCTGCATTTTATGTTCGTTTTGCCGGAGATCAAAGAGATCAAAGCCAGGAGAGAAAGCTTACCACGTGTTGTGAGTCATCATTTTATTCATATTGAGTTTCTTTTGTCTTTTATTAGCATATTTGGCATTGGAGTCATCCAAAAGTAATTGAAAGTAATCAAGTTAAATTAACCCTGCCAACCCTGAACCTAGCTTACTAACTACATTTTAAAAAAAAAGTACACATAAAAAGTACACTCTTCAAAATTGTTGGCTCAAATACAACCCAATTTGGGTCATGCATTTGTTAGAAATTAATTAGATTATGATGTAGCGTTTACCAAATTGTTATAATTAGTTATCTTACTCCATTAACCAAACACAACCTGCATTCTCCTAACAATGCGCGCTCTTTTCTTGATGGAAAAAAGAACAAGACGGCTGACATTGACATTATTATTTTTATTATTGTTGTTGTTTTTATTATTATTATTATTAATTATTTGGCAGCACGGCGGCGCAGTGGTTAGCGCATGTGCGGTACAGTTCAAGTCATGGGAACCTCCTGCGTGGGTTCAAATCCAGCTCCAGACTTCCTGTGCGGAGTTTGCATGTTCTCCCCGTGCTTGCGTGGGTTTCCTCCGGGCACTCCGGTTTCCTCCCACGTTCCAAAAACATGCATTTCAGGTGAATTGGCCGGTCCAAATTGTCCATAGGTGTGAATGAGCGAATGAGATGTCTGTCCCTGTGTGCCCTGCGATTGGCTGGCAACCAGTTCAGGGTGTCCCCTGCCCACTGCCCGATGATTGCTGGGATGGGCTCCAGCACCCCCGCGAACCTACTGAGGATAAGCGGTGCAGCTAATGAGATGAGATGAGATGAGATTATTATTATTATTATTTTTATAACCATTGTTATTATTATTATTATTTTGAGATAATTTTTTCGACCATATTTAGGTACATTTTGTGACGTAAAAAACTATAACATAATTCTTAATTGATAACTTTTCAAGTCAATTACTTCTCAAGGCGCTTTACAGTGTGCTTCACATTTCCCAATAGCGGCCTTGCAGCCATATAAGGCGCTAACCTACTTTTTGGGGGTATTAGGGATTCAGTGTCTTACCCAAGGACACTTTGACATGTAACACAGACGAGCCGGGATTCGAACTGGGATCCTTTGATCCCAAGACGAGCGCTCGACCTCCTGAGCTACTGCCGCCCTTAAAGTAACCCCACCCAACCCTGCTGTTGTCAAACCTAAAAATGGTCAGAAAATGGCGGATTTTTCTCCCGTCGACTTCCTCCGTACTCCTCCTTTATTTCTGTATTTTGCGTTTCAATAAAAAGCGTAGCAGCTTGGCTAAATGTCACGCCGCTCTCCTGTGTGGCTCGATCAGCGGGAGGGAGGCCTGCTTAACAATGGCTAACAAACACTTCTTGTCGGTTATATATTTATTTCATCAAAGTGTGATTAGCGCTTAGTCAGCGTGAGAGGGTCAGAGAGAAAGAAATACCGAGAAAGGGGGAGGAACTTAGAAGAACAGAAAGATGGAGGGAAAGAGGGTTAGAAAGAAGGGAGGGAAGAGAGATGAAAAAGGGGGAAGGAAAGCAGGATGGAGAAAGGGAAACGAAAGGAGGAAGGAAGATGGAAAGAAGGAAAGAGGGATGGAACGATAGCATAAATGAAAGAGAGAGGGATAGAGTGTAGGAAGGAAGGACAGGTAGACAAGGCGTTTTGAATCATTCTAAACCAGGGGTGTCAAACCCGAGGGGCCACACGATACAACAAACATTCTGTCGGGGGCCGGACGAGTAGATTAAAGAGAAAGAAAAAGAGACATAAAAAATAAGAGAAAGAGAGAGGGAAAATGAGAGAGGGCAGGACAAAGAAAGAGAGAGAGGGAGAGAGCGTGAGAAAGAAGAGATAAAAAGAGAAGTTGTGAGAGAGGGGGAGAGAAAGGGAGAGGAAGAAAGGAAATCCAAAGAGAAATAGAAAGACAGAAGGAGAGAAAAGAGAAAAGAAAGCGCGAAGGGTAAGAAGAGAGGAAGAGAAAAGGAAAAAATGGAAGTTAGAGCAAAATAAGTCTAAAAGACACAGAAAGAGAGAGAGAGACAAAGAGCGACAGAGGAAGAGAAAAAAGAGAGACACAGAGAGTGAAGACAGAGACAACGAGTGGGAGAAAAGGTTTGGAAAAGAGTAAGAGAGAGAGAGAGAGAGAGAGAGAGAGAGAGAGAGAGAGAAGCCAGAGAGAGACAGAGAGAGAGCAAAAAGCCAGAGCAAGAGAGGGAGAGAGCAAAAGCACGAGAGAGAGAGAGAGAGAGAGAGAGAGAGAGAGAGAGAGTGAGAGAGAGAGAGAAAGTGGAATCTTGAAATCATCAAGTGGAATAGTTATCATTGGCAAGCCTTTATTTTACTCTACCCTTTTTTTGTTGAACTCTCATTTTTCCCTGATTTTGTTTCTCCCAAATTTTCTTATTTTGCGGCGCATATATGTTGTATTTTGTCAATTTTTCACGATTGAAATGTAAAACACATAATTTCTTTTTCTCAATTTTCCCCCTTTTTTGCTTTAGCTCATTTTTTCTTCTTTCCCCTTTTCCCTTTTTTGTTTTTTTTTTTGCAACTAAATAATATATTTTGTCAATATTTAAGGGATTGAAATACAATTCTTACGGAGTGGACTAGTTATCATTGGCAACCATTATTTTTCTCAACCATTTTTGTTTAACTTTCATTTTTCCCTGATGTTGTTTCTCCCAAATTTTCTTATTTTGCGGCGCATATATGTTGCATTTTGTCAATATTTCACAATTGAAATGTAAAACACAGTATTTTGTTTTTCTCAATTGTCCCCCTTTTTTCCTTTATCTAATTTTTTCTTCTTTTTTTCCCTTTTTTTTTAGCAACTAAATAATATATTTTGTCAATATTTAAGGGATTGAAATACAATCCCTGCGTAGTGGAATAGTTATCATCGGCAAGCCTTTATTTATTTTTTTTAAAAGGTGACTCTGTGAAGCGTTTTTCCCGTGTCCAAACATTGCGTCGGCGACCAATGTTGAGCAACAAGCGAGCGCCGCTGGCAGCTTTTCAATATTTCAACAAGCTTTTTCGCTCCCAACCTGTAAAAAATTCATCCCGCATTTCTTTTTCGCTCCATGTTCGGACAGCGTGAAATTCTTTGTGACTTCCTTTTCCGTTGCCCGGAGGGCCGAGCCGTTTAAAAACATTTCTGCGTGTGCCCGCACAGCATACTGGTAATCTATCTAATTGTGGCCGGGGAGGGGGGGGGCAAAATGGCGGCTGGTAAAATATTTAGGGCCTTTTGTGACCTTTCTTTTACCCCGCCTGTAAGCACGCCCACCGAGTAGTTTGCCAGGAAACACTGCGAGCTTTTTATTGTTTTACATCTGCTGATTAAAACCTCATCATCAAAATATTTTAATATCATGGAATAATCAACTACAGTGGAACCTCGGTTCTCGACCGTAATCGGTCCCAGAACCCTGTTCGAAAACCGATTTGTTCCATCACCGAAATCATTTTTCCCATTCAAAATAATGTAAATTGTTTTAATCCGTTCCAACACCCTGAATGTTTACCTTGAATGTTTAACGTAAACATTTAACGGAGTCTTGGCTTTCCCGATGCCGCGTTACATCACCGGCTCGAACGAGACGAAGACTCCGGTAAAAACAGGGGTTGGAGACTACGCGCTACAATAACAGCCGAACCATTGACACACACTGCTCACTCGATATGGAGTTTCTAGCTGTATCGTGGAGACCCTTCTATGTACCGGGAGAGTTAACTGTGGTCTTTGTGTTTGCTGTTTACTTTCCACCGCTAACCGTTTCACCGGATGCTAACGTTAGCATAGCGCTAAATTTCCTGCCCGCCGCTATCAATAAACAGCAGCTTGCACACCCCAACGGAGCTTTATCGTCGACGGCGACTTTAATCGGGCATGTTTATGGACTGTACTCCCAAATCCATTCAATTGTGGACTGAGCAATTTGGAAAACACTGGACTATGTGTAATGTATAATGTAAGATCAAACATTCCGGTTGTATCCAGCAACTCTGTTTGACCCTCACCCCCCTCATCAACCCCCCCGGAGGAAAACAAAACCTACTTACAACAAAGTAAGTTAGTTCTTTGTTCCTTTATCTCTTTGTTTCCTTATCCTCACTGTAAATGTGGAACTGGAGTTGTCCAATTTTGTTGTCACAGCATATCCCATGTTGTACCTATGACAACAAAGGCATATTCTATTCTATTCTAAACTTAAAGCTAACCCAGGCTAATTGTCGGACAATGCGTTATCGTAATCTTTTCGTACGAAAGATTACGCTAACATGAGCGTGTAAAAATAAAAAAATCAGGTCGCTGACAAGTCATATAGCACCCGGGTCTCCACAACAAGTGGTGAGCAGTTCATTGGAAAGGGGGCTGCGTTCCAACACTCTGAATGTTCGGCTCCGTTCCAACACCCTGAATGTTTACCAAGAATGTTTAACGTAAACATGAAGCTAACCCAGGCTAATCGCACGTTCGCGTTATCGTAATGTTCCGTACGGTAAGATTAGGCTAACATGAACGTGTACAAATAAAAAAAAAAAGGATAAAGAAAAGAATTATGAATAGGATTTCTTACCTTTGTGGTGGTCAGCAGAAGGCGCTCGCACACCTCCTTCATATTTTGCTATGATTTCTTTCTTAAATGCAATAGTTGTACGCACTACTTTTCTTTTTTCACCTGTAGCAACTATGCCGCTTGCACTGACTTCCTTCGGAGGCATAATAAGGGGCTAAAACACCCGTACGCCGCTCAGCATCGCACCCTAGCTTACGCACTCACGCATTACCGGTGTTCAAAAAAGCGATCAAAGCCAGCAGAAAAGCTAATGTTGTGACTCATCCATTTGCAGGTAACTTGTACCCGGTTTTATACTTATTATTGTTTTTATTTCTATTTTCTCATATACATTAAAAAAGGATGATGTTGGTTAAAATTCAGACGAAAGAAAAATATGTTGAATCCATTGTAAACTTTAAAAATCCACTATACGATCTCTTGTTAAAATGGATGTAAAAATGTATTGTGATATTCTAAAATCTATTTTATGTAAATTGAAAAGAAAGCTCTTTGATATGCTTTGTTTGCTGGCAGTCTTACCAGAGAGAACTGCAATGAGATCAAAGAGATCAAAGCCAGCAGAAAAGCTAATGTTGTGACTCATCCATTTGCAGTAACTGTAATAAAAACCTCATCATCCAGTCCAGCGTGAATGTGGATCTTTGGTTTTGCTGATAGCAATCAATATGGATAACCAGTCTTGGTCCAGGACTTATTTTCAGCACACATTAGCTAAAAATGCTTCTCTTCTATGTCGTCTCCAGTATTACTTGTCAGAATATGTTTGCAGATGTACACGCCATTCCTGCCGGGTTGGGGGGGCTAATTTATTGGCGAAGAAGGGTGTAAATATTTGCCAGATGCGACCAGGTGTTGCAGTAACAAACTCATCCCTTAAGTGAGATGCCGTCAGGAACACATCAGGATCCCCATCTGGCAAAAAAAAGAGGGCGGGGATGCAGGTACACTCAATAAAACCGACACTACTGCCCCCCAACACCTCTTGCTGATAAACTTGATGATGGTGCCTGACGGGCATAGAACGTGGAAAGTTGACGAGTGTCTGCTTTTTATGCCATTTACTTTCTTTAAAGTTTAATTTCCCAAAATGTTATAAAATGTTATTAAAATACATTAAAGGGACTGCGCAGAATTTGATTTTCTTTTGACTCACGGACGCCAATTTCAGATGTCTCATCATTGCCAGCCTCTGTCAAGTGAAGGATTTTATACATTTGATTATAAAGGATTTTATACAATCGAATACAAATTACATTTAGTGCAAAAGATATTCACTGGAGGGCAGCACGGCGGCGCAGTGGTTAGCGCATGTGCGGCACAGTTTATGTCTTGGGAACCTCCTGCGTGGGTTCAAATCCAGCTCCAGACTTCCAGTGCGGAGTTTGTATGTTCTCCCCGTGCTTGCGTGGGTTTCCTCTGGGCACTCCGGTTTCCTCCCACATTCCAAAAACATACATTTAAGGTGAATTGGCCGGTCTAAATTGTCCCTAGGTGTGAATGAGTGAGTGAGTTGTCTGACCCCGTGTGCCCTGCGATTGGCCAGCAACCAGTTCAGGGTGTCCCCTGCCCACTGCCCGATGATTGCTGGGATGGGCTTCACCACCCCCGCGACCCTACTGAGGATAAGCGGTGTAGCTAATGAGATGAGATGAGATATTCACTGGCTGGGCTGTGGTGCGAGGTCAGAGTACCCTGGTGGAAAATTTTGTTTACAGGAACGGGGAGAACGGGACGTACTGCTGATAAGTTAATCAGCACATCCAGACATAGGACGGCAGGAGTTGTTTTGAAAACAAGACCATGATGACGTAGAAACGCTCTGTGTTGTTTTGAGAAGCCCCACGTTGGGCTTCCTTGGCACGCCCATGGGAGGAGCTGGCCCACCATCTTGCGGGGGCCAATAAAAAAACAGCTAAAGGACTTCAGGAGAGGGCTTCCCAGAGACTCCAACGACACTAATTCGCCCGTTTTCGATGGAGTACACTTAAATTGTTAATGAAATTAAATCAGCCCCCGTGTGGAAATTTCGGCTTTCCTGTTCATCTTTTTCGTCAAGAAACAAGCGCGCATAAATTGTTGGGTGAATGTAGGTTGTGTTTGGTTAATGGAGTCAGATAACTAATTCGAACAATTTGGTAAACGCTACATTTTGATATTAATTCCCAACACAAGCTTCTTATGTTGCGCGTGCAAGTATGTGCATGACTTATGCGCTGAGATAGACTCTCTTTTCTTTTTTGGGAGTTTGGGTCGGCATTTTCACTGTGTTTGAAACAGGCCTTCTTTACTTTTTGATCATTTTCATGCTACACTAACAAAAAAACTGCCATATTGTTAACACATACTTAATTTAGGAAATATTTTATTTTCAACTTTTTAAGGATCTTTTATCCTCAAGATGATATAACAAAATATAAAGAAGTCAGTCCTTTTGCAGTTTTCTTCGTATATATATATGTTAATGGAATAATAAATGATTTGATTTCTATCTATTGATGGAAATCTATTTTGGGTTGGTTGTTTTTTGGGGGGTTTAATACATTGTTTTATTGTTTTTACATTTCGAAACATATTTTTTTGGTTTTACTGTTTTCAATCTTGATGTCTGATCTGCATTTTTTTATTTTATTTTTTTATATAGCGCTTTCAAGTCATGTATTTGTAAGACTTTTTTGTGCTTTTAATATTCAGCATTTATTTTCTGGGTTATTTTTTGCAATCATTTCTTAGAATTTTCTGTTCTTATCATAGTTAACATTTATTATTTTTGCAATATTTCGTCAATTATTTTTTGTTCTTTTAAAAAAAAGTGTTCTTGTCCATTCTTTAAACACAATGCAATTGGTGTTTTGTTCTTTGTTTATTATTTGTTTTTTTTGTGTTTGTTTTTTGTCCCTTCTTTATTTTTCGTGTTGTTTTTCACTTTAGGATTTTTTCATTTTTATTTTATTGAAGTAATTATCATGAAATGAACCCAAGTTTTTAGAATGGTAGGAATTTCATTAAAAATAGAGTTCTTCCCTCTTACTACCATATATATATTTTTTTTTTTATTTATTTTTTTAATCGAGCAATTTAAAAAAATGCAGTCGGCACCCAAAAAATAGTTTAACAGTTGATTAATCACTGGTTGCTAATTCTCTTATTTTGACATCATCTTGAAAAACAAATTCCATATAATTTACAAGATTAATTATTTCTTTTTGTTAGCGTGGACTTAAATATCTCATCTCATCTCATTAGCTGCACCGCTTATCCTCAGTAGAGTCGCGGGGGTGCTGGAGCTCATCACAGCAATTATCGGGCAGTGGGCAGGGGACACCCTGAACTGGTTGCCAGCCAATCGCAGGGCACAACAGGGACAGACAACTCGCTCGGTCATTCACACCTAGGGACAATTTGGACCAGCCAATTCAACGGATATGCATGTCTTTGGAACGTGGGGGGAAACCGGAGTGCCCGGAGGCAACCCACGCAAGCACGGGGAGAACATACAAACTCCGCACAGGATTTGTACCCACGCAGGAGGTTCCCATGACTTGAACTGTGCCGCACATGCGCTAACCACTGCGCCGCCGTGCTGCCAGGACTAAATTATATTTATAAAAATATAATAAAAAAGCTACTAAATTAAACACGGTTCCATAAATGTCTAGAAATATGAAAGTATGAAAATGTTCCATGCCAACATTTCAGAGTCTGTTCTCCTTATCAATTTGAATTTCATTTTATCTATTTATTTCCCGATAATGGCGCGTGTCAGTGGCGTGACAGAGGCCGGCACAGTTGTCACAAACTTTCCGTCTCGTGTCTCATTGTGTCGCTTCTCGGCTTTGTCCTCTGTGGCCCCCCCAGCAACTTCCCAACCTCGCCATTGTGGCCCCCGACCCCCGAAAAGAGAAAAAAATCTTTTCGGGGGGCTGAAATCTCATCTCGCCATGCCTGACAGGTCGCGTCTTGGTAGGCTGGATGACGCCATTTTGTTTCGCCGTTTGGTGCTTGACCCTCCCCAGAAAAAAGCCATGCGATCCAGTTAAACTAGGACAAAGTTGAGTGCAACCAATGTTCCCTGGAATTTTCCTTACGGGTCTGAGCGTTCACACAAAGTCGGTGAGCAACGCTTGAAACAACAGTGAGCAACAGCAATCCCAAGTGTGGCAACTAAGTCATTATCAAACGTGTCCAAAACTTGACATCACGTTACATTTTGCTGAGTTTCCGACAATGCAAAATTATTTTTCTCTTTTGAATGAATTGACTCATGTACGATTGCAAAGGCTGTACGGCCTACAAACGTCTTTTACAAGATATCCATTTCTTTTTTTATCCTGATATATTTTGTCGCATAATATTAACATTTTTGGGGGCTTATTTAGTCGGTTTCAAGATACAGAACTGTACTTAGTCACATTTTTTAGTGGAAGTACAATGTTGGCAACAAGATTCACTTGATATATTTGGAAATTATTTGAATGCAACAACAAAAAAATCTTGTTTTTTCCGTGTTTTTTTCTACTTTTTTTAAAATTCCTTTAAAAACAATCTCATTGTGTTTATTTTTTCCGAGCTGTTACTTTTTTCTTTTGGTTCTCCATTTTTTTTTTCCTATGTTTCTTTCTTTTCTTTTTTCTGTCTTTTTTCCAAATTTTTCCTTCTTTTTTTCCTCCCTTTTGTTTCTTTTTTTTCCCAGCTTTTCGCTATTTTTTCATTTTGCTATTTTTTTCTTTTTTTGTTCTATTCCCCCCTTCTTTCAAGTCATTTTGTGCATAGTTTTACATAACATTTGGTCATGTTGGGATTAAAGAAGCAAAAATAACCTGAAGAGCCGTTTAGGACCCGAAAGAGCCGGTTTCTTTTAGTGAGCCGAGCCGCAGAAGCCGGTTCTCTACTAACTTTACTCAACTTCGTTCTACTTCGACTCGACTTCAAAATACCGCATTTAGGACACAACGTCAGGGGAACCCGTGAATTTTTACCGTCATGCACTGCAACTTTGACTTAATTCGCTTCTTAATTAGTCATTTTGAGCCCTGATTTTTGTGCGCTGGCTAGATTTTCTAGTGCGCTGAGAATGTGCGAGCAGTGCGCAATTGCGCACGCGCGCAGCTAAGAGGGAACCCTCCTCGATTTTTGCCTTTATTATTATACGGGTGAAACAATTTTCTGCTTAACACCCCCAACCCACTACCCACTGCTGCGTGCTCCTGTAGAGAAGCCGTGGGGGGGAGTGGGAGTTAAATGTGAGTGGTGGGGGGGGGGGGGGGGGTCGTATAACAGAAGACCTCACAAGTCCGACAACATACAACAACCTCCTGGTGTTTTTGGACATGATTTTTATTGCAACGGGAAGGATTAAAGCAGGGGTGTCAAACTCGTTTTTGCTGGGGGCCACAAATGCGATAAAAAATCTCACGGGGGCCGGACTCGTAAGTTTAAGAGAAAGAGAGAGGGAGAAAAAGACAGAGAAAGAGAGGGGGGGGGGGGAGAGAGCGATAAACAGATAGGGAGAACAAGGGAGAGAAAAAGAGAGCAGAATAGAGATGTGAATGGAGAAGAAGGGGGAAAGTGATAAAGGAGAAAGATAAGAAGAATAAGAGAAGTGAAACGACAGAAAGGAAAAGAGTCAGCAGGAAAAAAGGAGACAAAGTGAGGTGAGAGAGAGAGAGAGAGAGAGGGGGGTCAAAAAAGGGAAAGAAAAAGTGTGAGAAAGAAAGAAAAAGAAAGAAAGAGAATTAAAGTGTGGAATTAAAGTGTGGATTACTTTCAATGACTTTTGGATTACTCCAATACCAAATATGCTAATAAAAGACAAAAGAAACTAAATATGAATAAAATGATGACTCACAACACGTGGTAAGCTTTCTCTCCTGGCTTTGATCTCTTTGATCAAACGAACATAAAATGCGACAGAAACAAAATGAAAATAAATCCAAACAGCTTGCCAACATCATTTTTGCCGATCCATGTATTCCGTTACTCCCCAAGCCTGCACAAAAATTAGTCATTTTATTCATATTTAGTTTCTTTTGTCTTTTATTAGCATATTTGGTATCGGAGTAATCCAAAAGTCATTGAAAGTAATCAAGTTAAAGCAACCCTACCCAACCCTGGTTAGGTTAAACGCTACAAACTTTGATGATCCATTGATACCGATGGATAAATTGGCCCATTTTGCCGTGTCTTTGATGCGGCCTTTTTTCAAAGGCGGCCATCTGAATTTTCGGCGGCCTCCCGGTGGACGGCGCGTTTTCCCTTTGCGCCTTCCTCAAAGGAAACCAAGTTTTTTCCGGTGCAACAAACGGCAACTTGAATAGGCCTCGTTGTGACGTGTCGCTGATAAAACATATGGCAAGGGCGCTCGCTAGCGCCAGTTACTTAGGTCACATTACAAGCTCGGAATAGACGCCTTTCTAGCCGACCTGGGAGGCTTTCGTCATCTTCAGGCTCGGGTGAACACGCTTCAGAAGCACTTTGAGTTTTTTTCAGGGTTTTGAGGGATTCATTTTTTATGAGTGAGGGTCTCTTGGGGAGGTCCGATTGGCCAACGATCGTAAGCAGTTGCATTGTGAGGTGCTTAATATCCGACATTCCATCCCCCAGACTGTCCTTTGAATCTGTAATTTTGATATTTAGGTTGAACCGAAACTGTAAATAATAACCGAAAACAGAGTACACATCAATGCAAGTTGTATTTTCCCTTACAAAATACAAAATAATCTTACACCATGTTTTTAAAAAAAAATGTGTTTATTCATGTAGTTTAACATGTTATATTGTACATGTATTTCGTTATATTATGAATTAACATTTTGTTGTGAGATACTGAGTTGCTCGACATCAATGAGGTTTATTATGAAGAAAGTTAAAAAATTATCCTCATTAGGCTCGCGGGGGGGGGGGCTGGAGCCCATCCCAGCCATCTCCGGGCAGGGGACACCCTGAACTGGTTGCCAGGGCACACAGGGACAGACAACTCATTCACACCTAGGGACAATTTGGACCGGCCAATCCACCTGAAATGCATGTTTTTGGAACGTGGGAGGAACCCGGAGTGCCTGGAGGAAACCCACGCAAGCACGGGGAGAACATACAAACTCCGCACAGGAAGTCTGGAGCTGGATTTGAACCCACGACAGGTTCCCATGACATGAACTGTGCTGCACAAGCGCTAACCACTGCGCCGCCGTGCTGCCCTCTGCATTAAATTATTGTTGGTAATATACAGATTAAAGGGATAACCACAAAGCTGTCTTTTTTCATTTTCTCCTTTTAAACTTCCTTTTTTCTTAACTTCTTTAAACAACAATAATGATTCGTAATATAATGCATCAAAGCAAGTGAGCCGTTTGAGAGCCGGCTCTCTTTAATGAGTTGAGCCGGAAAAGCCGGTTCTCTCAAAAGAGACGGACTTCCTTTCACTACACAACTACCACATGAAATCCGAGGCGACAGACGCATGCACACAGTAGCATCAAACCGCTCGCTTCGTTTGCAACGGAAAAAAACGATACCGAGATAGAGGCTACCGCGGCGAACTGGTTTGACTTGATTGATTTGCCGTTTTGTGATAGTCGGTGTATACCGGATGGTACCCATAATTGACGAATTTGCGTTTTTTCCATACAGATTTCCTTGTACGTCGTACACGTCTTAAAATGCAGAATAAACATACTTTGTACAGCAAAAACGTACAGGTTGACAGGTATGTAATTATTGAAGTCTCCAGCGGCTTTGTTCAGGACAAGATACCGATCAATCCTGCGATTTTCCTGTACTGTGGAATAGGTTCCTAACATTTTAGTATCAACCAAGACCAACTAAATATCGATGATAGTTTTACAGATTCTAAATGATTGAAATAGCATTCATATCCGAAAAGCAACTTAGTACGAAGTACATACAGCTGCAAGTTGTTTGCGGTATGTCTCTATCAGTTTTGCACATCGAGAAACTGGTATTTTTGCTCATTCCTCCTTGCAAAACAGCTCGAGCTCAGTGAAGTTGGATGGAAAGCATTTGTGAACAGCAGTCTTCACTTCTTTCCACAGATTCTCAATTGGATTTTGGTCACATATCAACACCTTGATATGTTTTTGAGTGAAGCATTCCATTGTAGCTTTTGCTTTATGTTTTGGATCATTGTCTTTGTTGTTGAAAGACAAATCTCTGTCCCAGTCTCAGGTCTTTTGCGGACTCCATCAGGTTTTCTTCCAGAATGGTCCTGTCTTTGGCTCCATCCATCTTCCCATCAATTTTAACCATCTTCCGTGTCCCTGCTGAAGAAAAGCAGGCCCAAACCATGATGCTGCCACCACCATGTTTGACTGTGGCGATGGTGTGTTGAGGAAGATGAGCTGTGCTGCTTTTACGCCTAACATAAAGTCTTGCATTGTTGCCAAAAAGTTCGATTTTGGTCTCATTTGACCACAGCACCTTCTTCCACATGTTTGGTGTCTCTCCCAGGTGGCTTTTGGCAAACTTTAAACGGCACTTTTTATGGATATCCTTAAGAAATGGCTTACTTCTTGACACTCTTAAACACTGTATCAGCCATTACCAAATAAATATATGTGACAGTGAAATTTTTCTGAGTCTAAATTATAATTTACTTCCTAAATAGTGTTTATTTGGGGTGGAAGATTTATAAAAAGGTATGCTGATTACTCACGGAACACCCAACGGCTTTGTTGAAGGCTAAATAGAGATCATTCCAGTCCTGATATTATTTTGTTGTTCGTTCTATTAGCTATGACTCCAGTTTCACGTGTTATAAATAACTTACAAAATAGCATTCATTTTTATAGATGTTCCAACCCAAATACAGCCGAGTACGAACAAATCCAAAACAACATTTTTTTTTTTTTTTACTGGAGTAAATCATAGCAGACAAAACAGTCCTACATGAATCAAATTGTAAAAATTGGCCATCAGCGGGTGCTAGAATGCTATACTGAACTTCATATGGATATTATTGCACATCTCTCTCTGTTATGTTCTGAAAAAAATAATATTAAAAAAAGGTAAATACGCAGTTAACTATTTTTTTAGAGTAATAAAATGTAAAATACATGTTTTACTTTAAAAACTGGCAAAAGGAAATCAAAACTACAATATATAAAAACCAATACATAAATTCAAAATTGTCTGTAAAGAAAGGTAAATAAAAAAAGAGAATATTAAAAAAAGAACATAAACAGTACAACGTAATGGGAAACATATCTTATAATACTAATGAAAGAATTACCGTAAATTCCGGACTATAAGCCGCTACTTTTTTCCCTAACTTTCAACCCTGCGGCTTATTCAGTGATGCGGCCAATTTATGTAATTTTTCTAACGGCCCGCTAGCAGTGCTCAAGTGTTGCTACCATTAACTGCCCTGTCAAAGCTATATTATTATTATTATTATTAAAGCTTTGAAAACTCTCTCGGTGTACCGTCTTTCTTTGTAAATATGTGTAACCCATTACCTTTGGAAATATACACTTTTTTCCTTGGATTACTTTCACCGGGACCTGGACTCTGCAGGTCTGCATCAAACCTTAAGTGCCGGTATCATTTTCTGTTCATTTTGCCGGCTGTGATTTTTGGACTGTGGACTTTAATGAAGGACATTAATTTCAATCACGGGACTTGAAGACGGGTTTGGGTTGATTTTGTGTTTGTGTTACATGTTTAAATGTGGGCGCATGCGGCTTATATACAGGTGCGGCTTGTGTATGTACAAAATCGGTTTTCCTCTTAAAAATGTGATGGATGCGGTTTATAATCAGGCGCGCTTTATAATCCGGAATTAATGATAAACCACCCACTTAAAAGTATATTAGATAATAAAATGTATCATTATATGCCATAATATGGCATTTTTTACACTTATAAAGTTCTCTTTTATCTGCTTTGACTGAAAAATCCATGCAGTGTAGGATTTTATTTATTTCAACAATCGGGAAGAGATTATCTCTGTACTACTTAATCCAAAATGACATTTTATTTTAACAAAATAGAACTTCAAAAAGGTACGTGTCATGATTACCCAAGTGGAGCCACCTGGGGTAATCATGTGGCGCGCTGGAATGTGCTTCCTGATTGGTTAATGCTCCCTTTTTAAACGCGTTACGCGGAGAACTCTTTGTCGGAGGATTACTTCTGTACCCCGTAAGACTCTCCCGATTACATGTGCCTTCTTGTTTACCTGATTCTGCCTGCCTGCCTCCGATCCGACCTGCCTCCGATTCGACCTGCCTTCGTCCCACGCTACGATTGATCACGTCTCCCGCTAACCCTTACGCTTCCCCAAATAAAGAACTGTACGAACGCTCTGGGGTCTCCTGCTCTGTTCTGGTCCTCCCTGACAGTACGTATGGGCAGGGTTGGGTAGGTTTACTTTAACTTGATTACTTTCAATTACTTTTGGATTACTCCCATACCAAATATGCTAATAAAAGACAGAAGAAACTAAATGTGAATAAAATGATGACTCACAACACGTGGTAAGCTTTCTCCCCTGGCTTTGATCTCTTTGATCTCCGGCAAAATGAACATCAAATGCGACAGAAACAAAATGAAAATAAATCCAAACAGCTTGCCAACATCATTTTTGCCGTTCCATGTGTTCCGTTACTCCCCAAGCCTGCACAAAATTGAGTCATTTTATTCATATTTAGTTTATTTTGGCCTTTTTTAGCATATTTGGTATTGGAGTCATCCAAAAGTAATTGAAAGTAATCCAGTTAAAGTAACCATACCCAACCCGAGTATGGGACACATACAATGTTGTGTATTTAAAAGTATTTTCTCATCAAATAATTCTTGTGAATTGGTAGTTTAAGAAATTTTAATGATAATCTTTTGAATATTAAAAGAAAAAAAACAATTTCGCCCCCAAGTAGGGGTCAAGACGTCTCCCAGTCATTCGCTTGAACCCAAAACAAGCTCCAATCTGTCCATTTTTCCGATTTTTTTGTGGCCCCAGCAGAGCCCAAGGACGCATTAAAGATTGATGAGTGCTCTCACAATCCGTTTATTGCTCTAGAGATCTCGGCGTGTGCTGAGAGTTGGGATGCCGTGCTGATGTTTATTTCTTTTTTTCAGCTTTCACAGTGTAGAGCTCGACAGATGATTATTTTATTTATTATTTTAAAAAATCGGAGGCTTTACACCATATTTTTTGATTTATCTATATTTATATAAATGTATACTTATCATATTGAAAATATATGTATTTTTATATAGATTTGTTAAGGAAAACAGTACGATTAAATTCTATATTATTTGAATATTTTAGCAGCGAATTATAATCCCTCTTTTTTGTACTTTGTCCCTGTAAAAATTGGTGTCTGCTGGTGTATTTGAATAAAAAAAATCGTGCTCGTGCTTTTTTTTGCTCTTACAGTGGAGAGATATTTTTATTTTAACACATCTGAGGCGTTAAAGAACTCTTATACATTTTTTACAATTTAATATACAGTGAAGAAAAAAAAGTATTCATGCATTGTGATTTGAGGATTTTTCTTTTTAGTTTATCTCTCCCACAGTGGGCATGCACCTACGATGAAAATTCTAGACCCTCGGAAACAAACATTAGTAGAGATGAATGTTTTATTTTTTTGTACTTTGAAAAAGAGCCTCTACTGAATTAATTCATTCAAAAAAAGAAGTATTTTTAGATTCATAGATTTACTCATCCAATCAGAACACGGCAGTAGGGTAGAGTCTGAAAATACGTAAAAACAAGATTACAAGTATTTGTTTTGAACTTGTTTTAAATTTGTATTCTTTAAAAAAAATAAAAAATAAATACAATTTTATAAAAAACATTAATTGACAAAATATAAATCAATAAACACATATGAACAAATTGTATTATTTTATTTATTTATTAATTTTCCTCCTGAGGACTCATCTGGGGTTACTGGGCAAACCTAGAGCCCAACAAAATGGTTTTGGAAGCTGTTACTGGTTTCCACGGTATGGAAGAGCGTCCCTGTTCCTGATTGGCTGATGCCACTTTGCACAAAAACCAATGGGATCGACCCTCACGCACCAATCGGGCCCTGGGGGGCCCCCCTGTTTTATACTCTCTCTCCCTCTCTCTTGTACAGATTACAACCAATTGTAAAAAGGAAAAAGAATAATGCCATAATTAGACACAGAAGTCAAAATAAAAATAAGTCCTATTACATGATATAATACAGTACGTAAGGGTCGCCTTGAAAGTCCCTAGGTGTATGTTTTGGAGACCCCTAGTGGTGTGAAAATACTACAATAATTTACAACTCTATTGATTTAAATTTTGCCAACTGAAGTGCAATTTCATTGTAGCAACACCAAGACAAAGGTGATTCTGATTCTTGGCTTCTGCTTCTGTGTTATTCGCCTCCCACAGTTGATTGTGTAAACGAACATCAGAGTTCTGTGATTCAGGTATTTCGAACTGTTTCTTCTTCTACTCCTGTTACCTACGATTCTGCTTAGTCCTTCAGTGTCACTCGTCTTCCACAGCATGCAAGAGAACTAGTTGAGTTTCATTATATAGTTATTGTTATTGTATAGTGACTTGTTTACTGGTTAGCTGCTCCTCTTGCACTCTTTGCACTACTGTATAGCTATAATTATTTAGTATCTTATTAGTACTTCAATACTCCAACTCAATACAACATTTTATTTATATCTTTAGATTCAAGGAAACTATGCGGGTCAGATGTATACACGTGTACAAGAATGACAATAAAGTATATCTGAATCTGAATCTGAATCTGAATATTCCACCTTTTTCCAAGGGTTTCTCATCTACCCACTGAAGGATTTTATACATTTCACTATAAAGGATTTTATAAGATTGAATACAAGTTACATTTATTGAGTGCAATAACGATTTTCACCGAGTAAGCTATAGTTCAATGACAGGTCACGCCGTTCCAAATGCAGAATATTTCGACTAGGGAATTTTGATAACAGGACTCTGACGGAGGACGGCAGGCGATGTTTTGAGAACAAGGCTCTGATGACGTAGAAACGCTCGGTGTTGTTTTGATAAATATATATATATATATATATATTAAGGAACGCCGCATATGATCAAATCACTTTTTTCCCACTGTTTCCTTCTCTAGTCACTCACGTTAGCCACTTGGCAGTTGGCTATCGCTCACTGATATCCTTATTCTACAACAACCTCTAGTCTCTCGTTTAAAATGTCAGATGTACCATCTCAGACCAATGAACAAAAGCAATAGAAAAACAAATAACCAAATTAATATAGGTTCAAAAAAATACAAACCTAAAAACTTGTATCAACTATATCAATTGTTTTTTATATATCTATTCAGGTATTGTATAATACTATAAAATATATTTATTTTTAAATTAATTCTTACGTTAACTACATTGTTGTCATTTTTTTACATATTTTTGTTTAAAAATTTGGCATTACATCGTCTTTGATTATAATGTATTTGTCGGAAATTATTTGGACAATATAAATTAATATGTAGATGTCAAAAGTTGACTTAACATAGAAAAAAAAACGTGATTTTTTTTTGATAGACATGTTTATTTTCGCTGCCCTTCAATTAAGGTTTTGCATGTAGGGTAGGGTTACTTTAACTGGATTACTTCCAATGACTTTTGGATTACTCCAATACCAAATATGCTAATAAAAGACTAAAGAAACTAAATATGGATAAAATGATGACTCACAACACGTGGTAAGCTTTCTCTCCTGGCTTTGATCACTTTGATCTCCGGGAAAACGAACATAAAATGCGACAGAAACAAAATGAAAACAAATCCAAACAGCTTGCAGACATCATTTTTGCCGTTCCATGTATTCCGTTACTCCCCAAGCCTGCACAAAATTTAGTAATTTTATTCATATTTAGTTTATTTTGTCTTTTATTAGCATATTTGGTATTGGAGTAATCCAAAAGTATTGAAAGTAATCAAGTTAAAGTAACCCTTTCCAACCCTGTGTGAAACACATATTTTCCTGTTATAAAATTTACCAGTTGTACGCCATTTTGGGGAGGGGATTTGGGCCCAAATACTCTCCGTGATTGAGTTATGAAGCCGAAGGTAGTGAGATCTTTTGCTTGTGAATTATGAATTGCCGTGTTTGCAAAACAGCGGGGTCTTTCGCAGTTCACTTTTTTGCGCACGACTGCCTCCGCGTCCCCAGGGGGGGCCCTTGGAGTCCGACTTCACAGAAATCACTAAGACAAAAGGCAAACGTCTTTCGGTGGCGCTTTAAAACCTGATCTAACGCGGTTCTTATCGGGTCTCATTTGCACACTGAAAGTGGATGGAAGTGCAAGCACGTGTATTTTGACAGCCTTTCAAAAACAGTCAATAATAATCATAATCATAATAACAATTATCATGTAATAAGAATACAATAAATGAATAACAATAATACCGTAAATTCCGGACTATAGAGCGCACCTGATTATAAGCCGCACCCACCACATTTCAAGAGGAAAACCGATTTTGTAATTACACAAGCCGCACCTGTATATAAGCCGCATGCGAACCCAAACCCTACTTTAAGTCCCGCGATTGAAACTAAATGTCCTTCATTAAAGTACACAGTCCAAAAGTCACAGCTGGCAAAATGAACGGAAAATGATACCCGTACTTAAGGTTTGATGCAGACCTGCAGAGTCTGGGTCCCGTTGAAAGTAATCCAAGGAAAAAAGTTTATATTTCCAAAGGATAAGGGTGGGAAAAATATGTATCCACTATTGTTCGCCGCGTCCACAAACAGGTCCTTCTGTTCCTCACCTTTACCCCACTTCCCGTCACACCCCGTTTGTTCTGTCCCTCCTTTTTCATTCGCCCGTGCAAAGCATATCAGAATAAGTGTCTAAAATAAATACAAATAAATACATTACAAAAATATACAGTTGCAAATACACATTATACATAGGTTACACATATTTAGAAAGAAAGACGGTAGACGGAGAGAGTTTTCAAAGCCTTAATAATAATAATATAACTTTCATCCCAAACTGTGCCTGTGACAGAGCAGTTAATGGTAGCAACACGCTAGCAACACAATAAACGGGTCCGTTAAAAAACATACCATACTTGTAAAAATCCCGGTAAACCGTCCTCATCTTACTCCTTAGAACTGAAGCCATCAAAGTCGTCTTCCTCAGTGTCATATAGACGTCACCCCACGCTCCCTTATTCCAAATCACGCTAGCAACACGCTCGCAACACAGTACATGGGTCTGGTAAAAAAAACAAAACATACCGTACTTGTAAAAATCACGGTAAACCGTCCGGACTGCTCGATTGCTTTTAGCTTGAAAGCTGCGTCATGTGCCTTCCTTTTTGCGTTTTGCATGATGAGGGTATGTTTATGCTAATTTAATTCATGCACAAGGCAAGAAGTTGCAGTCTTCCTCGGCGCATGTATTCCACCGGTCTAAATCTTAGCTTTTGTACTTGAGCGCCGCTGGCGGCCGTTAGAAAAATTACATAAATTGGCCGCATCACTGAATAAGCCGCAGGGTTGAAAGTTTGGGAAAAAAGTAGCGGCTTATAGTCCGGAATTTACGGTAGTTGAACAGGGTCATTTTAATGTACACAGCCCTTAATAACAAACAGTCCCAAAGTCCTCTATAGTAGATAATCAAAGAGAAGCAATGACTAAAAACAAAACAAAAAACAATAAAACAAAAACATGTAAAATAATGTAGAAAAAAAAAATCAATAAGAATTATTTGATCAAACTTTGGGCACACAAACAAGAATTTCAGTTCTTTATTTATATTTACCTTCCCAAATTCTACTGTTTTTTACCAGATAACAAAACAATATGTTATAAAATAGAACATTCATTTTAAAGGATCTCAACTTGAACTAAATATTCATTTGTCATTGAAAAATTGTGTGTACGTTGTGAATTTTGGTGTAAAATAACCTTAAAGGGACAGCATGTAATTTTCAGTGCTTCTGGTTGGACAAAAAAACCTTCATTCAGTAAAATAAAAAACGTTGATTTGAATAATAGGCAATAGTTCACACACTCTAAAAAAAATGTTGATTTTTATGAATATTTATAGCTCGATAAATCGTCTATTTCTTTTACATAGCAGAATCCATACTTTGGAGTTGCCGCCATGTTTGTCTGGCATCTTGCTGCTAAGCTGTGCTCATTTGGCAATTGGTTTTGTTTGCATTAGATGATACAATGACATTTAGTGCTCAAATATTACACAATGTACATGTAAAATATTTAGTTTTTGAAAAACGATAAAAAATTGCTGCAATATTTGGTTGACGACTTACAAAAAAAACCTCCAAAAATTGTAAAAAATGTTTTTTAAAAATTGTAAAAAAGTTCGTTTTCATTTAGAAACTGAAGCATTTTCCTTTTTCTCCTGATTTGGGGGATTGAAAATAACCCTGCAAAACAAACAAACAAAAAATATATACATATATATATATATATATATATATATATATATATATATATATATATATATATATATATATATATATATATATATATGTATATATATATATATATATATATATATGTGTAGTTTGTAATAATAACTTTTGTTTTGTTGAAATTCCTGCTGAAATATGTTTGTATAGTTCGTGTATAAGTTTCCTGCAATGTCGAGTCCAACAGTGCCACCTGCTGGTATGGGGTGAGGTTTAGTTTAGCCTGTGATTTTATGACCGAAAGACGGATATTGTTAGCAGTTAGCCACGATCTATATACACAAAAAGTTCGTTTTGTTTCTGTCGCCATTTGTGTTACTTTTGCCGTACGTTGTACTCGACTGAAATGCCAATTCGCCTCATAGATGTTGAAAACCAGCGGAGGTGCTAACCACATGGTGTGTGTATGTTGTGTCGCTAAATCGGTAAATCATTCCCGTTTTTTTATACTCGTTATTGTAATTATTTGTATTTTCACAAATATATAAAAAGGATGTCGAGTTGAATTCATTGCAAAAGTTAAAACCACTATACGATCACTTGTTAAAAGTATCTTGTTAAAATATATGTAAAAAATATTGTAACGGTTGATTTTCTGAACTGTGTTGTATGTCAACTGAAAAGAAAACTATTTGTTTGATATTGTTAGCAGTCTCCAGCGCCTTGCTAACGATGTTGAAAACCAGCGGAGGTGCTAACCACAGGGTCTGTGTATGTTGTGGATCCCTAGTGAGATGGGTACACCGCAGTTACATATATATACCATATTTTCCGCACTATAAGGCGCACCTAAAAGCCTTTATTTTTTTCAAAAGCTGACCATGCGCCTTATAATACAGTGCGCCTTAATTATGGATCAACATTCGCAAAGTCTTCCAACTAACTTGCAGCCGCCGACTAGATTTTCCCCCGAACGCCAAGTAGTACGCGGTGTATGCTGGGATTTATTTACCGGCGTTTCATTGGCTAACCAATGTGTCAATCATCATTTGAATCGATCACTATTGGCTAAAGTTATTCGGAGGTCAAGGGGAGGATCCTTTTTATCATTTACAGGCTCGCATAGGCTTGAACGGCGAAACAAAGCCTGCAATTGGCCGAAAAAGATGTGTCAATCATCAGTTGAATCGATCACTATTGGCTACAGTTATTCGGAGGTCAAGGGGCGGATCCTTTTTATCATTTACAGGCTGGCATTGGCTTAAGCGGCAAAACAAAGCCTGCAATTGGCCGAAAAAGATGAATGTGAATAGCACGTTGGGTTGACGGCATAGAGAAAACAGTATTTTACTTTTCTGTACTGTATTTGTAAATATTTTACTCTCCTGGATTTACTACACTCACAGATATAAGAGGACATTGGCTGCACATTATTATGAACACAATGACTTCGGTGAGCTACTCCGGGTTTTATACTATCCCTGTATCTTGTTTCAGACTGAACTCGATGTTTCTGTGATAAGCGGTGCAGATAATGGATGGAATGGAGTGTCTATTTTTAAATTAAACTCAATTCCAAGTGTTTATTGTCATATGCACAGTAAAGTTGCGAGCGAAAAAGAAGAAAGAAACTAAGGAATGGTTGGCATTTCTTGAATCCCAAGACTTTAGTCAAGTCAAGTCAAGTCATTTTTATTTGTATAGCCCTTAATCACAATAAGTCTTTAACCTTCCGAATGATGGATCGATGCATTTGAGTGACATCGTACGGACACCGCATCCGCACGTGTTCTCGACACGTATTTGCGTCTTTGCAAGCTTTGGGAATGTTAAGGGAGTAATAAGTTTGACTGAACTATCTGACTGTTTTGTCGACGTTCCCATTGTAGCGCCTTTAATCCGGTGCGTCTTATGTATGTCAAAAATAGGACCAAAAACAATTTTTTCGGGGTGCGCCCTATAACCCGGTGCGCCTTATAGTGCGGAAATTACGGTATATACAATTCACGGTGTTCCCTTCCCACTGCTCGAAGATGGCTGGGATGGGCTCCAGCACCCCCGCGACCCTACTGAGGATAAGCGGTGCAGATAATGTATATATATATATATATATATATATATATATATATATATATATATATACCGTATTTTCCGCACTATAAGGCGCACCGGGTTATAGGACGCACCCCGAAAAAATAGTTTTTGGTCCTATTTTTGACATAGATAAGACGCACCGGATTGTAAGGCGCTACAATGAGAACGTCGACAAAACAGTCAGATAGTTCAGTCAAACTTATTACCCCCTGAACATTCCCAAAGCTTGCAAAGACGCAAATACGTGTCAAGAACACGTGCGGATGCGGTGTCCGTACGATGTCACTCAAATGCATCGTTCCATTATTCGGTTAAAGTCTTGGGATTCAAGAAATGCCAACCATTCTTTCGTATATATTTTCTTTTTCGCTCGCAACTTTATTGTGCATATGACAATAAACACTTGGAATTGAGTTAAATTTAAAAATAGACACTCAATTCCATCCGTTATCTGCACCGCTTATCACAGAAACATCGAGTTCGGTCTGAAACAAGATACAGAGACAATATAAAACCTGAAGTAACTCACCGAAGTCGTTGTGTTCATAATAATGTGCAGCCAATGTCCTCTTATATCCGCGAGGGTAGTAAATCCAGGAGAATAAAATATTTTCAAATACAGAATAGAAAAAAAATGCTTCCTCTATGCCGTCAGCCACGTGCCATAAACATTCATCTTTTTCGGCCAATTGCAGGCTTTGTGTCGCCGTTTCAGCCAATGCCAGCCTGTAAATGATAAAAATGATCCGCCTCTTGACCTCCGAATAACTCTAACCAATAGTGATCGACTCAACTGATGATTGACACATCTTTTTCGGCCAATTGCAGGCTTTGTGTCGCTGTTCAAACCAATGGCAGCCTGTAAATGATAAAAAGGATCCGCCCCTTGACCTCCGAATAACTTTAGCCAATAGCGATCGATTCAAATGATGATTGACACATTGGTTAGCCAATGAAACGCCGGTAAATAAATCCCAGCATACACCGCGTACTACTTGGTGTTCGGGGGAAAATCTAGTCGGCGGCTGCAAGTTAGTTGGAAAACTTAATGTTGATCCATAAATAAGGCGCAGTGTGTTATAAGGCGCATGGTCAGCTTTTGAAAAAAATAAAGGCTTTTAGGTGCGCCTTATAGTGCGGAAAATACGGTATATATATATATATATATATATATATATATATATATATATATATATATATATATATATATATATATATATATATATATATATTATTCCAAACAACCTCCATCAAGCTGGTCATCAAAAACGTGAGATTAAATAAATATATAAGTCCCCAATTCTTCAAAAAAGAACTAGGTCATGTCAATCAAATCAAATCTGAAAAAAAAAAAAACTAGGCCAATATATTTCCGAGCACTTAAAAAAATGCCCCAGTCATTTAAAAATGTCTCAAATGGGTCCAAGTCGTCCAAACACACCCAATTGGTTAGTTTTTCCACCAATAACAGTGAGGAGGCGTGTCCTCAGGTCCTGCCCCCTGGTAGAATTTGCCTGGCAACAGCACTTGTCTTTATCCGTCACAGAAAATTATAGCATCATTGTAGTTTGGGGATAAAAAATATTCTAAAAAAATATTGCTGATTTGAAAAAATAGGAACAATTTTATGTTATAATTTATTTATTTATTGTATATAATTTAAAATAATTAAATAGCAAAAGCTGATTAAATAATTCACGGTAATTTAAAACAGTGATACGGGGGAAAAATTAGAAATTTGAAAACTAAAATATTGCTATGAGCCAAAAAACACAGATTTTATTAAGCTTTAAAAACAAGTATTTATGTTTTCGATAATATGATTGCTGTGCTGCCGTGCTGCCCCCTATTACACATTTATTCGTATTAATTATTCATCTTTATTATTTTCCTTTTCTTATTTTGGAGAGAACTATTTCATCCGAACCCAAAATAAAAAATAATAAATACAATTATTTTAGTTTATTTGTTGTATTTTCAAAAACACCCAGTCCTTTTTTAAACTCTTTTGTTTAAGGATTTAATATATTAATGCAAAATGCAAAAAAATGCATTGATGATAAAAGAGTGCTTTAAAATATTTCATGTTGTGGCAAAATGTCCTTTAAAATAATATATAGAATGACTAAAAAGCTAGGTAATGCGTAAATATCCAGTGCAAACATGTGTGTGAAAATATAATTTAAAAAATATTGACATAAGAGGAATAGATAAGACTTTATTCGATGTTTTTTTCTTTATTCTTTCTGTATTATTACAGGCTTGGATTAATTACATTTTCTAAAATCATTATTTTTATTTATTTCTTTATTCTTTCATATTTATCTGCATTCCAGTAAATAACTTATAATTTAAGTATAATTTATAATAGAATAATCAAGTCAAGTCACATTTATTTATATAGCCCTTAATAAAAGAAATGTCTGAAAGGACTGCACAGGATTACAATTACACCATCACCTGATCTTAAACCAACATGCGGGCAAGGAAAAACTCAAAACCGCAGCATGAGGAAAAAAGAAACCTTGAGTAGGGGTCTCATAATTGGTAATCCCCTTTAGTGGAATAGATTTAGTATTGAGTTACAGTACACAAAAAATAGTAAACAATAAAAGAATTAAAAAAATAAAAAGAATAATACATAATCAACGGCAATTTGACGCCTTGCTTGTTATTTTTTTATTCTATTGAATCTAAATAACAAACTATTTTATTTCACAAAGTATTTCAGTGAATTTGTTGTAAATGTTTTGATTAAAAAACATAAAAAGCTAGCTTAGCATAGCTATGTGGATCGTTAGAAAAATTATGTCAATATTATATCATTATATTCTTATTTCATCTTATTCATGAAAAATCAAAACAACACTCATTTATACATATTTCTGCCCTATTTCTTCGTGCACCATAGAAAATATAACCTTGATTTAATAATGGATTTAAAATGATGCAAAATACTCTTTGCAATGTTTTGTTTATGCTTAGGAATAACTGAAAAAACATGAATTAAAACAGTATATATATATATGCACACTGTCCAACATATAATATAGATTTAATCATAGATTTATTTGTGTTTAGCGAAAACTAAATAAAATCAGTTAAAAAAGGTGGCAAATGGATTATATATGTTCACTCTCTCGCATATAATTTGTTTTTTTAACCGTAGTTTTAAAATTATAGCTAAAAACTGTTTACGATGCTTTGCTTGTGTTGAAGAATAAATATAAAAATGCTAAAGGAAGCAAAAATATTCACACAATAAAAAACGGTCAAGATAAGTCTAAATATTCATACTTACACTGTAGCACATATAACCTATATTTAATCGTAGTCTTAAAACAATGAAAATATTCTCTTAAGGATGAATTGTTTATGAAAAGACAAAAAATACTGCAAGGAAAAGTATCGTAAAAATGAAACACAATCGGGTCAAGTATAACCACACATACATATTTATAATGAAGACGTATTATAACGGGGAGAAATATTACTAAAGATTTTCTTTCTTTTTCTTTCATGGCGGATTCGGAATAAAAGGGGGAACTGTAGTTCTTCCCAAATCGGTTCCGGGGGTGATTCGCCTCCCACGTTTTCTCACCCTTTTTTTTCCGGCTGCCACATTGATCCGATCTATCTGTCGAGGGCTCCGATTATCAATGCAAATGAACCCTACCTCGAGAATAACACCGATGCTCTCTCTCTTCCCCTTTGTCCCATTCCTCTCTCGCTCTTTCTTTATTTGTATTATTTTGATTTAGCTATTGGCCACTTGACCTTTTTTTTTTTACTCCGTCCACCTTAGCCGCACTTTAGTCTGACTTGCTAGCTGGAGTTAACTGTTTATAGTTCTGGATTTAAAAAAATGAAGGTAGGTGGGATTATTGATATTTTGGGGATTTTATTTAAAGAATAAACGCGCAATAATCATAATAATGTATTGGAACATAATTGGAGTAAACTGTTCATTAAGATGGTAGCCCTTTACGCTAATCGCTAGGCACAAATAAGCACATGGCATCCCTAAATCCTACATTTCTAACATGTTTCTAACATAGTAATATAACACGGTAATAACATAATTATGTTCGGGGTCTAATTTAGACTCATTTTAGTCTGAACTGCAATCAGGAGTCACATGATTTCATAGTTTTGTATTAAAAAACGATTGTGGTCTTACTAATAGTAATCAAAAGAATCCATAGCAACATCATTGGAGCAAATTATTCATTCAAATGGCAGCTTTTTGCGCTATTTAATAGCTAAAATGTAGCTCATACCTTCCCTCAAGTGGTACAATTGTAATAACTTAGTAATAACTTAGTAATAACTTAGTAATAACTTAGTAACAACATTAACACAGTCAATTTCCGACACTTTATTCTGACTTGATGGCCAGAGTCACTTGATTTTACATTTCTAAATTTAAAAAAATCAAGGCAAATTGGATTATTGTAAATAATTTAGGGTTTCTGTTTTAAGAATAACATTAAATCGTCAAAACAATATGATGAAACGTAATCAAGCAATTTTGTTTCAATTATTCTTAAAAATTGCAACTTTCTAAACTTATTGTTAGCCCAGAATTAGCTCTCGGCGTCTCTCAAGTGATATAATAGTAATAACATGTTTATAACATAGTAATAACATAAACATCCAGTAAAAATTGGACTTTTTTTTTTGTCAATTTAAATAATGATATCATGGTGGAAAACAATAGTAACAAACTATTCATCAAGATGGCAGCCTTTTGCGCTATTTAAAAGCTAAAAATTTGCTTTTACAGTCCCTCAAGTGCTATAATAGTAATAACATATTTAGTCTTACCTGCTAGCTAAAGGAAGCAAATTTTATAGTCTGTGGTTTTCAAATGTTAATGTTATAGGTTTTATTGTATTATAGGGTTATTATAGCAATATGATACATCACTATTCAAAAATTACCAATGGCAAATATGATACACTTGGAAAAACCTTTGTAACGTTTATAGAGGTTTAAGTCCTAAAATTGTACCAACATATAACATAGTAATCACACACTAATAACATAGTAATAACAACATGTGTGGAGCATACTATGTCAGAAATGTTAAATAAGCTGATAACCGCACTAAATAGTATTCGAAAAGAAGATGTTAGCTTTTCTCAAATCTTACAAGAGTAATAAAACATTTATTACATAGTAAGAACACATACCTGTCAAGCTCCAGGGCTCCATGCCTTTACAAACTGTCGTATTTTCCCTTAGAAAATACAAAAAAATCTTACACCATATATTTTTTTTCAAACGTCTTTATTTATGTAGTTTAACATGTTATATTGTACATGTGTTTCGTTGTATCATATATATTGTTAATTAACATTTCGTTGTGAGACACTGAGTTGCTCGACATGAATGAGGTTTATTACAGAAAAGTATAAAAATGAAGTAGCTTGGACGTTCACTGTAGAAGGAAAAAATACATGCAAATAGAATTAAGTAGAATAATACATTTTCTTATTCAAATTATGAATTTATTTTCTGCATTAAATTATTGTTGGTAATATACTGATTCAAGGGCTAACCACATACCTGTCTTTTTTCATTGTCTCCTTTTAGAGTTCCATTTTTTCTTAACTTCTTTATACAACATGATAATTCTAATATAATGTATCATAGCAAGTGAGCCGTTCTTAAGCCGGCTCTCTTTAAAAGTTGGATGTATGCGGCTTATATATAGGTGCGGCTTGTGTAAGTACAAAAGCGGCCATCCACTTACAATGTGGTGGGTGCGGCTTATAATCAGGTGCGCTCGATAGTCCGGAATTTACAGTATTTATTTTTTTTCTGCATTAAATTACTGTTGGTAATATACTGATTAAAGAGATAACCACAAACCTGTCTTTTTTCATTTTTTTTCCTTTTAGATTTCTTTTTTTTCTTAACTTCTTTATACAACATAATGATTCGTAATATAATGCATCAGAGCAAGTGAGCCGTTTGAGAGCCGGCTCTCTTTAATGAGTTGAGCCGAAAAAGCCGGTTCTCTAAAAAGAGACGGACTTCCTTTCACTACACAACTCGAACTCGTTTGAGTTGATCGATTTGCCGTTTTGTGATAGTCAGTGTATACCGGATGGTACCCATAATTGACAAATTTGCGTTTTTCGTACAGATTTTCTCTTAAAATGCATAATAAACGTACTTTGTACGGCAAAAACACACAGGTTGACAGGTATGAGAACATAAATATATATGTAACATAATTTACTCTGTCCACCTTACACCACCTTCAAATAATAATTTATTCCCTTGTGCGTTTATTTCTGGTTCTGCAAATATTTCAAGTGGTGAAGCAGGACGGAAGCGTCAGCCGACACCTAAGCTAACATTTAGTTTAGCCCCGATCGCTAACAAGGGCCCACAAGAGCGGGGCCCTCACGGATGTAATTTCTCCACATGTGTGAGAGAAATATAGACGGCAGGGAAAGGAGAGGGCTTGCTTTAGAAATTCCTGTGTGATGAAAGGGAATAAATACGCCCCCCCCCCCCCCCTCTCTCCCTAAAATGATGAATGTGGCGTTCAGGTACACCCAAGATTGAGTGATCCTGTCATCGGGCCATATGCTTGCAATTTATTCCGGCAAAGCAGAAGGCAAACTCTGTGGAGGACCCCCTCCCCATGCCCCCGGTGAAAAAAACCAAAAACAAAAAATGCACAAAAGAACTAATTGTTATTGCTCCTATTTTTTTCAAGTCATTTATTACAGAGTAGCTGAAAATCCTCCAAAGTATAATCCCATTAGCATTAAGATTGTTATTATTGGCTTCTTTTGGCCAGTGGGAAGCATGGGGTCTTTCTTGCCAGCTAGTGCTTTTTTTGCCTCTTCAAACGGTAATGCTAACTAAAAACTGACTGTTGGTACATTTCTATTGCTTTTCAGTCCTGCAAATGTAATAACATCCCAATAAGATAATCATAACATAGTAATAACATAGTAATAACATAGTAATAACATAGTAATAACATAGTAATAACATAATAATAACATAGTAATAACATAGTAATAACATACTAACAAACTGACTAATGACATAGTAACAACACAAAAATAACAATATGAAGTAGGTTAGAGCATACTATTTCAAAATTGTTATTAAATGTGTTGCCTTTTTCACAAGTCAGGAGCTAAAAAGTAGTTCTTAGCATCTTCTACTGCTAATAATAACATATTTATAGGATAGTAATAACTTTTAACAATGTATAAGCAATATTTATGGAGAGCATATTGCGAAAAACTGTTAGCATTTTGTATTACTCAGTAGCTTGAAAATTAGTTCTTAGCTTCTTTGAGTGAAACATTATATTTGATTGATAAGATATGAACATTAAAATAACCAAAAAATATATATTTTTAAATATTAATACAAGTAGTAACAATACAACTTAACATAGTTAGAGGAAAACTGTTTAGAAATGTTCTTTAAATTGGTAGCTAACAGCATCATATAAAATATGACCTTTTTTATTATTATCATCCATCCATCCATCCATTATCTGCACCGCTTATCCTCAATAGGGCCGCGGGGGTGCTGGAGCCCATCCCAGTTATCTTCAGGGGGACAATTTGGACTGGCCAATTAACCTGACATGCATGTTTTTGGAATGTGGGAGGAAACCAGTGTCCAGAGAAAACCCACGCAGGCACGGGGAGTACATGCAAACTCCACTCAGGAAGGTTCGATCTCATGACCTCAGAACTGTGCCGCACACGCGCCGACCACTGCATCGCCGTGCTGCCCTATTATTATCATTATTTTACAAATTAAAACAGTTATAATACATTGCAGGATAGTTGAATAAAAATTTTTATAAAAATGTTTTTTAACTGTTAGCCGTAGCTAAAAGTAGTAGCTCTACGCTTCCCGGAAGTGCAATAACATATTTATAACATAGTAATAATAAATGAATATCTTATTAAATATCAACTTTTATTACAATTGAATGCATACCATTGCTTCTTCTTTGGTGCTTTTAAATGGCTGGGATGGGCTCCAGCACCCCCGCGACCCTGCTGAGGATAAACACCATAAAAAGATATAGTGATACATTTTTGGCATACTAATAACCGATGTGCGTAATATAATGCAAACTTGTTGGAGCAAGGCTTTTCAGAAATGTACATTAGAATGTTAGCTCAGATGTATCTGAAATTTGCTATTAATTTTTAGAAATGTTCATCAAAGTGGTAGCTGTAGCTAAAAGTAGCTCTTGTTACCCTCAAGTTTAATAACATACTTATAACATAGTAATAAATGAAAAAAGTCTTAAACGCATCATACTAAAAAATTATATATATATATTAATATACATCCTGTAAATTCCTGACTATAGAGCGCACCTGATTATAAGCCGCACCCACCACATTTTATGTGGATGGCCGCTTTTGTACTTACACAAGCCGCACCTATATATAAGCCGCATACATCCACATTAACACATGTAGCATATTCACAAAATTGATCCAATCCTGGCTTATCCCGACTTTTAGTCCCGGACTGTAACTGAATATAGAGTACACGATCCAAGATCTGCAGCCGTCAAAACGAAAGGAAAACGATACCGGTACTTAAGGTTTGATACAAACCGGGTCCCGTTGAAAATAATCCAAGGAAAAAAATGTATATTTCCAAAGGTAAGGGTGGGAAAAATATATATCCACTATTGTCCGCTGCGTCCACAAACACGTCTCACCTTTACTCCACTTCCCGTCAGCCCCCGTGGTTTTCGCCCCTTCTTTTTGATTCGCTCGTGGAAAACATATCAGAATAAGTCTCTAAAATAAATACATTACAAAAATATACAGTTGCAAATACATATCATACATGGTTACACATATTGACAAAGAAAGACGGTACACCGAGAGAGTTTTCAATGCTTTAATAATAATATTATAACTTTCATCCCAAACCGTGCCTGTGAAGGGTAGCAAAACGCTACTAGGAACACACTCGCAGCACAGTAAACGAGAAACATGCCATACATGTATAAACCACGGTAAACTGTTCTAAGCTTTCTCCTTATAATTGACGTAACCAAAGTCGTTTCCCTTCAGTATGGGAAAGAGACTTAACCACCCAGACGTCGTCCCACGCTCCCTTGTTCAAAAACACGCTAGCAACACACTCGAAAAGTAAAATTTACGTGCAGGAGCTCTGCATCCTTCTTTATCGGACTGCTCGATTGCATTTAGCTTGAAAGCTGCATCATGTGCCTTTCTTTTTGCAATTAGCATGATGAGGATGTGTCTACGCTAATTTAATTTGTGCACAAGGTAAGAAGTTGCAGTGTTTCTCTAAATCTTACCTTTTGTACTCGAGCGCCGGTATCATATATTTACAATATTATAATAACATATTTATGCAGCATTAGGGGCACATATCTTTGAAATGCCTCAACTAAAGAATTCTGGGTGATATTCTAACACCTAGGAGGGATAATCAGCATCATCCGGAGCATTTTTCCTTTTCTTTCCGGGATGCGCTATCCGTCGCTAATGCTTTCACTTTCCACTTTCAGCACTTTGTAATCTCCCACCCGGAGCAGAAACGCCAGTTTTTGAAAAATGCAGATGGCCATTGGCTGAGGGGCAAGCGGTTGTGGGTAAAGGGGGCCGCTCCCCCCTAAACCGCCCTCGCCTCCTCCCTAGTTATTGGAGGCCTCGGGCCCCGCAGGCCTCGCTGACGGCGTCCGATAAAGCTCTCGACGGGCCCCGACCGAATTGGCTGCCATTATCCCCGCTTTGGAAATAAAAGCGTTTATTCCGCTGTCCATCTGGCCACCTGTCCCCGCTGTCTGTTTTATTTTTTTGGTGGCTTCCGTGAAGCGCCATCGCTATTTGCGCTTGTAATAGCGGTGTGATAATATTGCTGGTGGGCGCCTTTTCCATTTTTCTGGTGAACTCGCGAGGTAATAGCTAAAGCTCTAAAATGACAAATGTGTTTTTGTTGCCTTTATGTTTTTGGGGAGAGTCGAATTCAGCCTCACTTCAGTTTAGACCATTTTAACCGAACAAACATTCTGTCGGGGGCCGGACGAGTAGATTGAAGAGAAAGAAAAAGAGAGATAAAGAAATAAGAGAAAGAGGGAAGGAAAAGGAGAGAAGGAGAGAGCGTGAGAAACAAAAGAGATAAAAAGTCCTGAGAGAGGGGGAAAAGAAAGGGAGAGGAAGAAAGAAATCCAAAGAGAAATAGAAAGACAGAAGGAGAGAAAAGAGAAAAGAAAGCGCGAGGGGTAGGAAGAGAGAAAGAGAAAAGGAATAAAGGAAGTTAGAGCAAAATAAGTTAAAAAGACACAGAGAGAGAAAGAGACAAAGAGCAACAAAGGAAGAGAAAAAGAGAGACGCGGAGAGTGAAAGAGACAGAGAGAGGGAGTGGGAGAAAAGGGGTGGAAAAGAGAAAGAGAGAGAGAGAGAGAGAGAGAGAGAGAGAGAGAGAGAGAGAGAGAGAGAGAGAGAGAGAGAGAGAGAGAGAGAGAGAGAGAGAGAGAGAGAGAGAGAGAGAGAGAGAAATAAATAAGGGAAAGAGAGGGAGAGAAAAAGAGATGGGGTGGGACAAAGAAAGAAAAAGAGAGAGAGAAAGAGAGTGTGAGAAACAAAAGATAAAAAAGTCGTGAGAGAGGGGGAAAAGAAAGGGAGGAGAAGAAAGAAATTCAAAGAGAAATAGAAGGACATAAGGAGAGAAAATAAAGTGCAAAGGGTATGAATAAAGAAAGAGAAAAGAGAGAAAAGGAAAAAAGGAAGTTAGAGCAAAAGAGGTTAAAAGACACAGAGAGAGAAAGAAACAAAGACCAACAAAGGAAGAGAAAAAGAGAGACATGGAGAGTGAAAGAGACAGAGACAGAGAGGGTGGAAAAGAGAGAGAGAGAGAGAGAGAGAGAGAGAGAGAGAGAGAGAGAGAGAGAGAGAGAGAGAGAGAGAGAGAGAGAGAGAGAGAGAGAGAGAGAGAGAGAGAAATACAAGTACAGTGTCTTTGAGAGAGGCACCTGGCTTTGGCAACATCAAGTTGACATATTTCAACCTGCAGCTCATTTTTCTCTTGCGCTTCTTTGAGTGTTGTCTCGCCAGCCGGATTCAATCCCTTAGCGGGACTGATCTGGCCCGCGGGCTGCCTGTTTGACACCTGTGGTTTATACTGACTTGCCTCTTTTTTCTCTTCCTTTGTTGCTCTTTGTCTCTTTCTCTCTCTGTGTCTTTTTAACCTCTTTTGTTCTAACTTCCTTTTTTCCTTTTCTCCCTTTTTTCTTTCTCTCTTCATACCCTTTGCACTTTCTTTTCTCTTTTCTCTCCTCCTGTCTTTCTATTTCTCTTTGGATTTCTTTCTTCCTCTCCCTTTCTTTCCCCCCCTCTCTCACAACTTTTTATCTTTTGATTCTCACGCGCCCTCCCTCTCTCTCTTTTTCTTTCTTTGTCCCGCCCTCTCCCCCCCTTTTTTCCACCCTCTTTCTCTTATTTCTTTATCTCTTTTTTTCTTTCTCTTTAATCTACTAGCCCGGCCCCCGACAGAATTTTTGTTCTATGGTGTGGCCCCCGAGTTAAAATGAGTTTGAGACCCCTGGGTTAAGGGATCCACCAAGCACTTTTGTAATAATATTTTTATAGCATTTCTGTAGTCATGTTTTATAGGATTTTTTGTAGCATGGCCTTGGCTTTACATATAAGTACTGTACTTCGGAACAGTACTGTATATTGTTATTAAGAAATTAAATCAATTTATTCCATTATTATCAGGTAGGTACCAGATCAGGGGAGGGTGTCATGGTGGTCTGTGAAGCCCTTTGAGACATTTTGTGATAAAGGGCTGTATGATACTGGAAAAACAAAGCTAATCATTTAGAGTTGACGGTCTTTCACTTATCCGGCCAACCTGAGAACAGAAAATTTTGATTTGACCCTGAAGCTAAACTGAGTTTGACATCCCTGCCTGAACTCATACAATGGTAATTACATATTTATAACATAGTCATAACCAGTGTTCCCTCTGAGCTGCGCGCGTGCGCAATTGCGCACAGCTCGCACATTCTCAGCGCACAAGAAATTCAAGCCAGCGCACAAAAATCAGGGCTCAAAATTACTAATTAAGAAGCGACTTAAGTTAAAGTTACAGTGCATGAAGGTAAAAATACACGGGTTCCCCTGACGTTGTGTCCTAAATGCGGTTTTATGAAGTCGAGTCGAAGGAAACGAAGTTGAGTAAAGTTAGTAGAGTTTGTCGGGGAACCGGCTTCTTCGGCTCGGCTCACTAAAAGGAACCGGCTCTTTCGGGTCCTAAACGGCTCTTCGGGTTGATTTTGCTTCTTTAATCCCAACATGACCAAATATTATGTAAAATTATGCACAAAATGACTTAAAGGAAGAGGGGAATAGAACAAAAAAGAAAAAAATACCAAAATAAAAAAGTAGTTAAAAGCTGAGAAAAAAAGAAACAAAAGGAAGAGAAAAAAGAAGGAAAAATTTAGAAAAAAAAGCCAAAGAAAAAGAAATGTAGGAAAAAAGTCAATAGAGAACAAAAAGAAAAAAGTAACAGCTTGGAAAAAATAAACACAATGAGATTTAATTAAAGGAATTTAAAAAAAAGTAGAAAAACACCCATGGAAAAAAGAAGAAAAAGTTTTTGTTGCATTCAAATAATTTCCAATTATATCAAGTGAATCTTGTTGCCAAAATCGTACTTCCACTTAAAAATGTGATTGAGTACAGTTCTGTATCTTACAACCGACTAAATAAGCCCCCCAAAATGTTAATATTATGCGACAAAATATATCAGGAAATAAAAAGAAATGGATATCTTGTGAAAGAATTGTAAGAACAAACGACGTTTGTAGGCCGTACAACCTTTGCAACAGTACATGAGTCAATTCATTCAAAAGAGAAAAATAATTTTGCATTGTCGGAAACTCAGCAAAATGTAACTTGATGTCAAGTTTTCGACATGCTTGATAATTAATTATCTTGCCACACTTGGGATTATGGTTGCTCATTGTTGTTTCAAGCTCAGACCCGTGGAAAATTACAGGGAACATTGGTCATAACATAAGCTATTTTTGCTTCTGATAGCTGTGTACTAATATCGCTGGTGGGCGCCCTTTTCCATTTTTTCAGGCGAACTCGCTCGCTAATACCTGCAGCTTTAAAGTGACGACTGTGTTTTTGTCGCGTTTATGTTTTTGGGTGAATCGGAGGCCGAAAAGCGGATTTGTTTACGTTTTCAGAATTGCTGTTTGACTTGTAATCAGGGACGTTTCAACTGGTAAATCTTTCCCAAAACCGCTTCTGTGATTCGACTTTAACATAATGTAGCAATTTTCTCCAGGAATTCTACTACTTAAATATACACTGTGCACCTCAAATGTGATTATTGTTTAAAGTTCGAACAAGACATCCTTTAACACATTGTGTACACACTGATCATTTCCCCCCATGAATTAAATCCGATTGAGTTGTCTCTTTGGAAAAAAGGAATTGTACATTTGTGAGATTCTGGCAATGAGCTAAGTCCATTTTAGCTAGTAATAAAGTAATACCATGAAAATAAAACGGTAATAACACAGCAAAAACATATTTTGTACAACCCCACCACCCTCACCCAAATTGATAAAAACACTGTCTTTTTGGAAAGCATTTTTGTGATTCTAGCAAAGAGGTTGACACAAATAATAACATGATAATAACACGGTAACGACACTATAATAAAATAAAAACCTTTGTGAGATTCTGGCAATGAGCTAAGTCCAATTTAGCAAATAATAAAGTAATACCATGAAAATAAAAGAGTAATAACACAGTAATAACATATTTTGTACAACCCCACCACCCTCACCCAAATTGATAAAAAACACTGTCTTTTTGGAAAGCATTTTCGTGATTCTGCCAAAGAGGTTGACACAAGTAATAACATGATAAAAACACGGTAACGACACTATAATTAAATAAAAACCTTTGTGAGATTCTGGCAATGAGCTAAGTCAATTTTAGCTAGTAATAAAGTAATACCATGAAAATAAAATGGGTTGTAACACGGCAAAAACATATTTTGTACAACCCCAACACCCTCACCCAAATTGATAAAAAACACTGTCTTTTTGGAAAGCATTTTTGTGATTTTGGCAAAGAGGTTGACACAAGTAATAACATGATAATAACACGGTAACGACACTATAATAAAATAAAAACATTTGTGAGATGCTGGCAATGAGCTAAGTCCAATTTAGCAAATAATAAAGTAATACCATGAAAATAAAAGAGTAATAACACAGTAATAACATATTTTGTACAACCCCACCACCCTCACCCAAATTGATAAAAAACACTGTCTTTTCGTAAAGCATTTTTGTGATTCTGGCAAAGAGGTTGACACAAGTAATAACATGATAATAACACGGTAACGACACTATAATAAAATAAAAACCTTTGTGAGATTCTGGCAATGAGCTAAGTCCATTTTAGCTAGTAATAAAGTAATACCATGAAAATAAAATGGGTTATAACACAGCAAAAACATATTTTGTACAACCCCAACACCCTCACCCAAATTGATAAAAAACACTGTCTTTTTGGAAAGCATTTTTGTGATTCTGGCAAAGAGGTTGACACAAGTCATAACATGATAATAACACGGTAACGACACTATAATAAAATGATAAAATTTTGTACTCGTTCATGCTTTTTTTTCTTTTGGATAAAATTAGATGTAATTGTCTTTTTGGACAGATTTAAATGATACATCATAAAATAAAGCATTTGTGAGATGTTGGAAATGAACCCATTTAGCATGTAATAAGGTAATAACATAGTAATTACACATTATGTACACTGTGCTTTTATTCCCAAAATTAAATGTAATTGTCTTGGTTTGAAAGATTTTAATCATACCTTGAAACATAAAGTATTCCGTGACATTTTGGAAATGAGTTAAGTCCAATACAGCCAGTAATAATGTAATAACATGATAATAACACAGTAATAAAACATTCTCTACATGATGCTTTCCCCCCACGGATTAATAAGATGCAATTGTCAATTTCAAAGAATAAAATCATACTTTGCCAAATAAAACATTTGTGAGATTCTAGAGCTAAAGAGCTAAATCCAATTTAGCCATTACTAGGGTAATATTATGATATTTAACACAACTGACAGGCAGATTTGGCCACATTCCCCGGCACTTTATAATCGCCTGTTTATGAACAAAAAAGCTGAAATATGTTCATAATTGTCAACTTAACTGAATGGATTAGCTCAGGAAACTAAAGTAACATAACAAAATCGTTTCTTCCTTTTTTTAGATATTAAAATAATACATTTTCAAACAATGCTCTATGGAAATTTGGAAATTATTTAAATTCAGTTCATCAAGTAACAAGATAATAATGTGGTAATAACACGATAATAACACGCTGACAACCCAATTATTGAATTAAAAAGAATAGAATAGAATAGAATCTACCTTTATTGTCATTGTTACAAAATGGGTTAACATATTGTGACAACGAAATTGGGCATGACACTCCAGTTTTACACATTCACAGTGAGGTATGAGCCAAGAAAATGAAGGAACAGAGAAGATAAGGTTATAAAACAAGGGGGATACAATTATTATAATATAATAATATTAATATTAATATATTAATATTATATTAATATTATTAATATTATATAATGTTAAAATTATAAAAAAGTGCCAATTAGTATGAAATTAATCGGCTCTTTATAATCATTGGTATTAAAAAAGAGCCAAAATATGCTTTTAATTCTCAACTAGATTTGAGTAAATCGGTCCAGGAAAATTAGGTAAGAAACAAATGAATTATTTTTAAAGCGGCAAGAAATGCAATTTGTACTGCCAAATAAGGATCTTTTGAAAATGAGATTTTAACTTCAATAATTGAAAAATATATTGCTGAATATTTCCACATTTATTTGCATACAAAGTGATGGTTTAGGTTGAGTAGAAATAACCATAGAAGGAAAATGAATGTAATATATGTGAAATATGGTTTACTCATCGACAGTTTTTTTTTCAAGTATCAAATGTGGGAATTTCTAATTTGACGGCCCGCTATGGTTTCCTTTAATTAAAATAAAAAAAACTGGGACACTCTCACATCCTCGGCCGAGTCATACCTAAGACTTATAACATTGGTAAAATGGCGGCGCCCTCTGTTGGCTGCGGCTGCATCGGCTCGCTACAACGGGTCAGGTGTATCGACATTTCGTTCTTACAAAGAATGACAATACAAAGGAAATTATTATTATTATTATTATCTTGTCATGACGACGTGTTAATTTGGTAACGAGTTGTAATTACTGTTTTAGCTTTTAGGGTTTAGTGCCGCATGTTTATATATAATAAGAGGAAACTGTCATTACGCAAAAATGTAGAAATCTTTTACATTGTTAGGAATTTCAAATTGATTAGAAAATGTGTGCTAATTCCTATTTTTTAATAAAAAATAAACATGAATATATATTTATTTAAAATAAATTATAAATTATTTAGCATAATATTTTCTAAATTGTATTTTATAATTGTTTTCCATTATATTTCTATGTATTTATTATTTATGTTCTTCTTTCATCATCATTATTTCTATATTCTTTTATTTTCTTATATTTGTTTACATATTTTTGTTTGTTATTTTTTATATTTTTCAACTTCTGTCTTTATTAGTTAACTTTTTGTATTGTTTCTTGTTTTTTTGAATTTGTTTTTATTTATTTTCTTATGAATTTCATTATTATGAATATTAATATAAACCATATTTTTAACTATTTGTTGCTTGTTTGATTGTATTTATTTTTATTCATATTTCATTTTTGAAATATATTCTTAATGATCTTTTTTATTTTAATTTGTGTTTTTATTTTTTAAGTGTATTTATTCATGAATGTATTTGTTGTTCTTTTAATTTTTAAATCAATTTTCGATTTGTAATGTGTTATTTTTTAACTCATTTTTTATATATCATTTTAATATAAATATTAATTTTTGTTCTATTTTATTTTGTAATGTTGATTTAAATATATTTCTTTTACATTTGATTATTTATATTATTAGTGTTCAATAACTATATATTTAACTACGCGTACTCCATCGAAAACGGACGAATTAGTGGCGTTGGAGTCTCTGGGAAGCCCTTTTCTCGAGTCCTTTAGCTTTCTCCTATTGGCCATCTTTTCCCCGCATAATGGCGTGCCGACTCCTCCCATGGGCATGCCAAATATTTGTTTTTTGATGTATTTTCTTATTTATTTGACATTTTTGGTTTATTTTTAATATATTCCTTAATTTTCATCTTAATTTTTCACTTTAGTTTTCTTTTTACATTTATGTATTCATTTGGCTAATTATAAATATTTTAATTATAATACTTTTTTCCCGTTGCACACCCAAAAAGCATGGTCCTATTTTTTCTATTGGGGCCTAATAACGCAGAAAAAGCCTTCCTTTTCTTTTTTCTTTTCTTTTTTTGGGTCTCGACCGGTAAGTTAAGCGTCAATTGCTAGTTAAAGGGAAAACCATTAGCGGCAGTCGTGGCTTAATGACATTGTTTAATGACGTGTGGATTTTTCTAATTCGCCACTGTCTCAAACGCATTACGCCGACAAACTTTGCCCCGCGTTTACAACTTCAAACATTTTTAAAGCAGTTTTTTTGTTGTTTGTTTCAATTTACTTTTCAGTTTTTTGGGCCCGCTAGCCGCTGGAAGTTTGTTGACCAGGAAAAAGAGCGATGACGGAAAGTGGAAAAGTAATTAGGCTAATGTCACTTTATGATAGCATCCATCTTGCAAAAGATGAATCGATTTTAAACCTTTTTTTAATTTGATATTTTAATCATTCGAAATATTGTCGTTTTACGATTTCATGCAAGGTATTTGCCTCCAGGCTGGGATTCGATACCGATTATTAAAATCCCTTGAATCCCTTTATTTATTTCATAAATCCAATATAATAAAAATATATAGATAATAAAAATCCAATAGTTTATTCCTTTTGTTGCATTTATTAAATTTTAATAATTTTATATATAACATCAATATATTTTCAAATATACTGACAGCATGGTGTTATATAAATCCAAATATATTGTATTACAGCCTGTATTAAATTATTGAAAATTATATAAATATATTGATATTTAAACTAGGATTTTTCTACATGTAAAATTAATAGAATACAACTAGATGTTTTTAACTAGTATAATTCTATAATGTGAATATAATATTCAAAATCTAAAATAAGGGTAAGTTATATATATATATATACAATTTATAATGTTATCAACTATCCATTTTCTGCACCGCTTATCCTTAGTAAGGTTGCAGGATGATTCTATTATATGAATATTATATCAAACTACATCTATAATTAACATTATACAATATTATAGAGTGCTAAATATATCAAAATAGTACTAATAAATTATTTCAAATTATATACATGTATTATATACACATTTGATCATTTTAAGTATATAATCAATAGTATTTGATATATTACATTAGAATTTCATGTATACATGCATATTATATTACAAATCTATGATTATTAATGAATAATATTTTATATTCTAAGAGTAGTTGAGAGCTCTGTATTAAGGAACGTGACAAGTTGATGGTTTAAAGACATCCATAAATCCATTAAATCTCTTTTTTGTTATATATATATATATATATATATATATATATATATATATATATATATATATATATATATATATATATATATATATATATATATATACACGAGTACTACGTTTTTTGTTATTTTTGTCTGTTATTGTATTCTATTTTATTTTCATTGCTTACAAATACATGTTACGTATTGTTTTTATAAAAGAAATATATTTAAATAAAAAAATAATGTTATTATATTCTCAATAAAAACAGCACCTTCAGTGGCTAGTGTTAGGTACTGCAGTCCATGTTGGCCTAGTTACAAAAAGTAAACCAGAAATTATTTGATAATTTTCATAAATATATATTGTGGGAATTAAATCTCAAAATGTACCGTTTACCAAATTGTTCAAATTAGTTATCTGACTCCATTAACCAAACACATTCTACATTCACCCGACAATTTATACGCGCTCGTTTCTTGAGGGAAAAGATGAACAGGAAGTCGACATTTCGACACGGGGCAGATTTAATATCATTGACAATTTAAGTTTACTCCATCAAAATCGGCCAAATTAGTGACGTTTGAGTCAGTGGGAAGCCATTTTCTCAAGTCCTTTAGCTCTCTCCTATCGGCCATCTTCTCCCCGCAAAATGGCGTGCCGACTCCTCCCATGGGCATGCCAAGGAAGCCCCCTGGGCTTCACCATCTTGGAGAAGAGCGTCTCAATGTCTGTGGTACTCAAAACAACATCGGGCGTTTCTCAAAACAACGCCTGCCGTCCTCCGTCAGAATCCTGTTATCAACAGAACTATACAAAATATTCTGCATTTGGAACAGCCTGACCTGCCTACTCAATGACAATCTTCATTGCATTATGAGTCAATCGTATAAAATCCTTTATAGTCAAATGTATAAAATCCTTCAATATGTACTGTAAATGTTTCTGTTATCATTAAGAACCGGCTATTTTAGTTAGACTGTTACATTAATATAAAAATAAACATATATCTATCAATATTTTTGAGTTTCCATATTCTGACAGAATGGTGAGCCCCCCAAAACCGTGTCCTACCTACTATTTTAGTTTATATTCATTTTATCGATGATCAAAAAAACTGAACGTCAACGAAACCCCCTTTACAAAAAAATATGTACACATACAGTATTCAGATACAGAGATTTGATTTTTCCTTTTTTCTAAGCTTACCTGCAAAACGCTGATTTTTTTTCCCCCACCCACTTCCATTTTGCTTTTGGAGCGGCTTAAAATGCGGCCGCACTCACTCAGCCTTGAAAACGTATCAATAATTCACTCACATCATCTTCTCATGATGGTTTTTTTTTCTTATGATGATGCACGTTGTCACATCTGACGAAAGCCGTCACCTGCCTAATAAATGCAAGAACATTGGCACGCTTTCACCTGATGCCAGAAAGAAAAAAAAGGAATAAAATATACATATATATATACATATATCTATAGAAAGAGAAAGCTACTAAATATTGAAAATGGTATTTCAGAATGGATAGAGACAATTTTCAGCATTAAAGATCGACCTTTTCATGCTGAGAGTGATTCGTGGAGAATGTTATCACTTATAAAAAAGGAGGGAAAGAGAAGGAGATGGGGTAAAGATGAAAAAGGAAATGGAAAAAAGAAAAATGAGGAAAGAAGGTGACAAAAAAGAGGAAAAAAATGGAAAAAGAAAATGGGAAAAAAGGAATAAGAAAAAGAGATGTGTAGGAAAACTGAAAATAGACAAATTCAAACAAGATAAAAGGAGAGAAGGGGTAAACAATGAAAAAGGAAATGGAAAAAAGAAAAATGAGGAAAGAAGGTGACAAAAAATGAGGAAAAAAATGGAAAAAAAAAAAGAAAATGGGAAAAAAGGAATAAGAAAAAGAGATATGTGGGAAAACTGAAAATAGACAAATTAAACTAAGATAAAAGGAAAGAAGGGGTAAAAATGAAAAAGGAAATGGAAAAAAGATAAATGAAGAAAGAAGGTGACAAAAAAATGAGGAAAAAAAATGGAAAAAGAAAAAGGGAAAAAAGGAATAAGAAAAAGAGAAATGTGGGAAAAATGAAAATAGACAAATTAAAACAAGATAAAAGGAGAGGAGGGGTAAAAATGAAAAAGGAAATGGAAAAAAGAAAAATGAAGAAAGAAGGTGACAAAAAAATGAGGAAAAAAAGAAAAGGAAAAAGAAAATGGGGAAATAATGAATATGAAAAAAAGAAATGTGGGAAAACTGAAAATAGACAAATTAAAACAAGATAAAAGGAGAGAAGGGGTAAAAATGAAAAAGGAAATGGAAAAAAGAAAAATCACGAAAGAAGGTGACAAAAAATGAGGAAAAAAGGAATAAGAAAAAGAGAAATGTGGGAAAAATGAAAATAGACAATAAAAAGCGGAAATAAAATATGAGAGAGAAGGAACAATGGGAAAATATACATACACATACATGTGAAAATGGTATTTCAGGATGGATAGAGACAATTTTCAGCATTAAAGAACGACCTTTTCATGCTGAGAGTGCTCGTGGAGAATGTTATCACTTATAAAAAAGGAGGGAAAGAGAAGGAAATGGGGTAAAAATGAAAAAGGAAATGGAAAAAGGAAAAATAAGGAAAGAAGGTGACAAAAAAAGAGGAAAAAAATGGAAAAAGAAAATGGGAAAAAAGGAATAAGAAAAAGAGAAATGTGGGAAAACTGAAAATACACAATAAAAAAGGAGGAATGAAATATTAGAGAAAAGGAACTATGGGAAAAAGAAAAAGAGGAAGGGGTAGACTAGGAAAGAAAATATTTTTCAAAAATGAGGAAAAAGACAAAAAGGTGAAAAAAAACAAAAGGAAAAAGAGGAAAAAGTAAAACAAGATGAAAGGAGAAATGAGAAAAAAACAGGAAAAGAAGATGAAGAAAAGACAAAAAAGAAAAAGGGAAAAAATAAAACTAAGAATAAAGTAATTAAAAAAGCAAAATGTAAGGAAAATGGAAGAAAACAAAAAGATGGTAAAAGTTGTTAAAAAAAGAGGAAAAGGGAAAAAATAAAACAAAGAATAAAGAAATTAAAAAGCAAAATTTAAGGAAAATGGAAGAAAACAAAAAGATGGTAAAAGTTGTTAAAAAAGGAGGAAAAGGGAAAAAATAAAACTAAGAATAAAAAAATTAAAAAGGAAAATTTAAGGAAAATGGAAGAAAACAAAAAGATGGTAAAAGTTGTTAAAAAAGACTATAAAAGGTAGGATAGGGAAAAAATAAAACTAAGAATAAGGAAATTAAAAAAGCAAAATTTAAAGAAAATGGAAGAAAAAAATATGGTATAACTTGTTAAAAAAAGACTATAAAAAGGAGGAAAAGGGGAAAAAATAAAAAAAGATAGCAAACATAAGAAACAAATTGCAAGGAAGAAAAAACAAAACATGTGAAAGAAAAGGACAAAATCCCTACAAAATATCGATCATAAATAACTTTATTACAGACATTCAGCAGCAATTTCATATCCAACGGTTTCGTACAATCAACATTTTCAATACAAAAATGACAGTTCCATTTTCATAAATTTTATCGAAAATACCCGTTTTTTTCATTTGCTAGCAAATAGCATCGAAAACAATGTTATGTGTATAATAGTCGTGATTTAAATAAAACAAAATGGAAACTGCTCACTTAAGAATCTACATTTTTCACAAAAAAAGGTCATCCATCGATCCCTCCATCCATTCGTTGAATTGTTATGCTGAGGATTGTTGCGTGGGCCGAGTAGCTGCCGCTAATTTATTCACTTGAGCGAGGGGGAGTCAGGTGACGTTAAGTGCGCTTCTGAAAAGCATGGAAAAAATGGAATGCTAGCAAAAAAAAAAAATAACCACGGAGGTACTGTAATAATCATTTGGTTGTCGTAAAAATCGGTTTATATGAGTGATGTAACAAAAATATGGAATGAATTCAACTAACAATGGATCCCTGCCCCCATGTGGAGGCCACGCCCTCTTTTGTAGATGTCATGTCCTGCACGGTTGTCATGGCGCCCAACTGGCCCCGCCCCTTGACACCGGCTGACCTGCATTTCCTGATTACTCCTATGGGTACTTTTGGAACTGCCCTTGGCCAGATCGTTGTTTACCCTTGTTGAAAACCTGTTCATGCCTGTTTTGATACCTGTTTATTCTTGTTCGGTGTAACATTCTGAGAGATTCCTGCAAGTTCTGTTTAATCCCGTTAAATGCCAAGTCTGTAGTTTTGCCTGCCTTTGAACCTGCTTTGTTTTGTTTTTGGTCCGTTTGTGTGTTGGACAACTTTTCTTTCTCAATTAAAGTGACAGATCGTCTACGCAAATGAGTTCCAACTTCCTGCTTCCCGACCCGTTTGGTCCTGACCTGCTTCGTGTGTTCAACCAATTATCTTTCTTCCAATAAAACTTGTGAGAAACAAAACGCAAGTGGGTCCTGTCTCCGTTCTGGTACTGACTTCACAGTCCAGATCATCGGAATACAGAGATGTTGGGTTTTCGCGGTTGATGGGGACCAGAACCACCCGCAGACTCTGATTGGTTCACCTATTTTAACCCACTCCTATCTGTCCCCTTTTGGTCAGTCCGTCTGCGAACCTCAGTTAACACTAGGCAAGCCTTTTCTGACCCTGACTCCCACCTGTTTTTTGCTCCCGTCTGTCCCCCGGCTTCGACCTGTTTTTGATTCTGACCACGTCTACTCTCCGGTCCCAGCTTTCGTCCTTTTTTGTCATCAACTACGTCTACTCTCCCTTAGTGGCCTACGACCCCGATCATGTTTTTGCTCTCCTGTCCCGGCTACTGACCCGTTTCTCCGTTCCCGACACCGCCATCGCTCGTCACGGAAGATCCAATTTCGCTTTCAGAGCGACCAAATAATTTCAATGAAAATTCCAACGAATGCCAAGAAAGTTCAGCAAACTAAGCGGAGAATACACAATTCCGATGTTTTCCAATTCAGAGGATCCCGAATCAATGGGTATCACTGGTCTCTAAAAGTTCATGACTTCACAGTCCAGAGATGTTGGGTTTTCGCGGTAGATGGCGACCAGAACCAACCGCGGACTCTGATTGGCTCACTTATTTTAACCCACTCCTGTCTGTCCCCTTTTGGTCAGTCCATCTGCGAACCTCAGTGAACACTGGGCAAGCCTTTTCCGACCCTGACTCCCACCTGTTTTTTGCTCCCGTCTGTCCCCCGGCTTCAACCCGTTTTTGATTCTGACCACGTCTACTCTCCTGTCCCGGCTTTCGACCTCTTTTTGTCCCCGACCACGTCTACTCTCCTTTCCTGGCCTACGACCCCGATCATGTTTTTGCTCTCCTGTTTACTGACCCGTTTTTCCGTTCCCGACACCGCCATCGCTCGTCACGGAAGATCCTTTCCACTTTCAGAGCGACATGCTTCCCGCCTTTTTCGACCCTGACTCCCACCTGTTTTCTGCTCCCGTCTGTCCCCCTGCTTCGACCCCTTTTTGATTCTGACCACGTCTACTCTCCTGTCCCGGCTTTCGACCTCTTTTTGTCCCCGACCACGTCTACTCTCCTTTCCTGGCCTACGACCCCGATCATGTTTTTGCTCTCCTGTTTACTGACCCGTTTTTCCGTTCCCGACACCGCCATCGCTCGTCACGGAAGATCCTTTCCACTTTCAGAGCGACATGCTTCCCGCCTTTTTCGACCCTGACTCCCACCTGTTTTCTGCTCCCGTCTGTCCCCCTGCTTCGACCCCTTTTTGATTCTGACCACGTCTACTCTCCGGTCCCAGCTTTCGTCCTTTTTTGTCCCCAAACACATCTACTCTCCTGTCCCGGCTACTGACCCATTTTTCCGTTCCCGACACCGCCATCGCTCGTCACGGAAGATCCACTTCCGCGTCCAGCAATCACCAGATCGTGGGCGCAACCCTTTCTCTTTCCTCCAAGTAACACAACGCAAGTGGGTCCTGTCTACGTTCTGGCCTTGACAATAAATTTTAATGGAAATGAATACATCCAAGCACAAGTAGCCATTTTACCGCACTAAAATTATTTTTAAAGAAAGGGATTGCTCATAAATGAATGTTTTCTTTTATTGCTTTATTTCAATTATCTTTTTTCTGGAGTGGACTAGGCCATGCATGTCGGCATCGACTACTCATAGCGGTATTGTCTGAAAGTAACTGGTATCGTTTCACATTTGCAGTCTTCTTGCCATGAATCATTTCACTTCCATTAATTATTAGCTCGAAGTCGCTCATTTTTTCCCGGTGTGGTCTTACCTTGATGAATAGGTTTCCATTTTATAAATTGGGCCACGGATAGTAGAAAAAAGATTAGCAACAGTTGGGCAGGTATGAGGACGGGTGGGATGGCGGGGAAATATAATTTCCATATTTATCATCTTCACCTGAGTACGTTTGCCGACACTTAGCAGGTTAAGCTAAGAAAGAGTTTTAGTTAGAACATTTGATTTATTTACAAAACTGCTATTTTTCATTGGTTGGCTCTTTATGGTTAAGTGGAGAGAAATTTGGAAATACAAATAGTATTTGTTTTCACTTGTACACAAGGTTGAGCAGGGTTACTTTAACTGGATTATTTTTCCAATTAGTTTTGGATTACTCCAATGCCAAATATGCTAATAAAAGACAAAAGAAACTTAAAATGTGAATAAAATTACTACATTTTTTGGAGACTTGGGAAGTAACGGAACACATGGAACGGCAAAAATGATGTTGGCAAGCTGTTTGGATTTATTTTCATTTTGTTTCTGTCGCATTTTATGTTCGTTTTGCGGGGGATCAACGAGATCAAAGCCAGGAGAGAAAGCTTACCACGTGTTGTGAGTCAGTTATTCATATTTAGTTTAGTTTGTCTTTTATTAGCATATTTGGTATTGGAGTAATCCAAAAGTAATTGAAAGTAATCCAGTTAAAGATGGCGGTGTCGAGAGCGGAAAAAAGCAGGTCAGTAGCCGGGACGGGGGAGCAAAAATCGTGGTCGAGATCAGAAAATGGGTCGGAGCTGGGAAACAGACGTCAACCATAGCAGGAGAGAGTCAGGGTCGAAAAGATTGCCTAGGATAAGCCGAGGTTTGCAGACAGACTGACAATCGGTGACAGGAAGACGGGGTTTTAAAAAGTGACAGGGAGCTAATCAATGTCCAAGGCAATTGGCGCCAAAGGAGCAGGTGCAGGTGCCTCACAACAGTAATCATTACAGACCCCCCCTCAAGGAACAGCTCCAGAAGTCCCCCGCCCCAAAAAAAAATAAAATAAAATAAAATAAATGGGAACCAAAAAAACTAAAAAAGCCAAAAACCCCAAAGTCATAATCCACCGAGTGAGCCCATGCCCCTTCAATAACATCAGGGGGCGGCTCCAGGAGTCCAAAAAAAAAACAGAAACACCAAAAACAAAAAGTAATCCGTCGGCCTCTCCGCCGCGCACATCGGCTTCTCTGCCCTTCCTGTCTGCCTGCCTGCTCTTCCTGTCTGCCTGCCTGACTCGTCAATCTGCCTGCCTGGCTCATCCGTCTGTCTGCCTGAGTCGTCCGTCTGCCTGCCTGGCTCGTCCGTCTGCCTGTCTGGCTCGTCCGTCCGCCTGCCTGGCACATTCGTCTGTCTGCCTGAGTCGTCTATCTGCCTGAGTCGTCCGTCTGCCTGCCTGGCTCATCCGTCTGCCTGCCTGGCTCGTTCGTCTGCCTGGCTGGCTCGTTCGTCTGCCTGCCTTGCTCGTCTGTCTACCTGCCTGGCTCGTCCGTCCACCTGCCGGACTCGTCCGTCTGCCTGCCTGACCCATCTGTCTGCCTGCCTGACTCGTTCATCTGCATGCCCGTCTGCCTGCCTTGCTCCTCCGTCTGCCTGCCTGGCTCATCCGTCTGTCTGCCTGAGTCATCTGTCTGCCTGTCCGCCTGCCTGTCTGGCTCGTCCGTCTGCGTGCCTGGCTCATCCGTCTGTCTGCCTGCGTCGTCTGTCTGTCTGAGTCATCCGTCTGCCTGCCTGGATTGTCCTCCTGCATGCCTGGCCCGTCTGTCTGCCTGCCGAGGTCAGTCCGTACTGTCAGGGCCAGAACGGAGACAGCACCCATATTTTTCACATGTAGTATCTTTTCTTGCGGGGCTTTTTTCTTGCAGTGACACTCCCGTTTCAGTTTAGTATTTAAAAAAAAAACTTGTAATAGACAGACATTTTGAACTTTATGACCGTTGAAGGATTTTATACATTTGACTATAAAGGATTTTATATGATTGAATACAAGTTACATTTATTGAGTTTAATGCTGTAGTTATTTACGGACTGCGCCTTTATTCAATTCTTAATGAAAATGTCGGCTTTCCTGTTCATCTTTTCCATCAAGAAACGAGCACGCATAAATTGTTGGGTGAATTTGGTTGTGTTTGGTTAATGGAGTCAGATAACGGTACATTTTGATGTTTAATTCCAACACCGTGTAAGATTTGAAACAGAAACAAATGTAGATCAGCAGGTTTGATATTCCAAAACGACAATAAAAACCTATGAGTTTCAGAATATTAAGCGGCAATAGATGTACAAGTGCAGCACGGCGGGGCAGTGGTTAGCGCGTGTGCGGCACAGTTCTAAGGCCTTGGGAACCTCCCCTGTGTGGGTTCAAATCCAGCTACCGGACTTACTATGCGGAGTTTGTATGTTCTCCCCGTGCTTGCGTGGGTTTCCTCCGGGCACTCCGGTTCCCTCCCACATTCCAAAGACATGCATTTCAGGTGGATTGGCCGGTCCAAATTGTCCCTAGGTGTGAATTAGCGAGCGAGTTGTCTGCCCTGTATGCAGCCTCCCCGTGTGGAGTTTGCATGTTCTCCCTGTGCTTGCGTGGGTTTCCTCCCACATCCCCCAAAACATGCATGTTAGGTTAATTGTCCGGTCCAAATTGTCCCTAGGTGCAAATGATCAAGTAAATGGTTGTCCGTCCCTGTGTGTCCTGCGATTGGTTGGCAACCCGTTCAGGGTGTCCCCTGCCCACTGCCCGATGATTGCCGGGATGGGCTTCAGCACCCCCGCGACCCTACTGAGGATAAGCGGTGCAGCTAATGAGATGAGATGAGATGTACAAGTAAGAGAGGAAAGACATTTCAAAGCTATATTTTTCTATCCAAGAATATAAATGGTATTCTCTTGCCGTCACTTAAAAAAGTGTCAAGGTCGCGTACCAGTTTACGTTTTGTTTCGAAAAATCAAAAGAACTTCGAGTGGGCGTGCGAGCGGAATTGTATTATCTCATATTAGCTCGGAGTTGTTCGGGAAAAACAACAAAAAACTGAAGACATCACAAGCTATACTAGTCTCTGTGTTGCATACCTAGCTAAAGGCTATGTTTAAACATGGATGAAAACACAGTTGTGCCCACCAAGGGAATGCTTATTGTGCTAGAATTTTGTCAACTCTGCGTTCTGAAGAGTTAAAGCATACCTGTCAACCTGTACCTTTTTGCCGTACAAAGTACGTTTATTATGCATTTTAAGACGCGTACGACGTACGAGAAAATCTGTAAGGAAAAACGCAAATTTGTCAATGATGGGTACCATCCGGTATACACCGACTATCACCAATCGGCAAATCAATCAAGCCAAACGAGTTCGCCGCGGTAGCCTCTATCTCGGTATGTTTTTTTTTTCCGTTGCAGACGAAGCGAGGGGTTTGATGCTACTGTGCGCATGCGTCTGCTGCCTGGGGATTTCCCATCATGCGTCATTCCGTGGTAGTTGTGTAGTGAAAGGAAGTCCATCTCTTTTTAGAGAGCCGGCTCTCAAACGGCTCACTTGCTTTGATACATTATATTAGAATTATCATGTTGTATAAAGAAGTTAAGAAAAAAAGGAAATCTAAAAGGAAAAAAAAAGGAAAAAAGACAGGTTTGTGGTGCAGCACGGCGGCGCAGTGGTTAGCGCTTGTGCGGCACAGTTCATGTCATGGGAACCTGTCGTGGGTTCAAATCCAGCTCCAGACTTCCTGTGCGGAGTTTGTATGTTCTCCCCGTGCTTGCGTGGGTTTTCTCCGGGCACTCCGGTTTCCTCCCACGTTCCAAAAACATGCATTTCAGGTGAATTGGCCGCCCCAAATTGTCCCTAGGTGTGAATGAGCGAATGAGTTGTCTGTCCCTGTGTGCCCTGCGATTGGCTGGCAACCAGTTCAGGGTGTCCCCTGCCCACTGCCCGGAGATGGCTGGGATGGGCTCCAGCTCCGACCCTAATGAGGATAAGCAGTACGGCTGATGAGATCAGATGAGGTTTGTGGTTATCTCTTTAATCAGTATATTACCAACAGTAATTTAATGCAGAAAATAAATAAATACCGTAAATTCCGGACTATCGAGCGCACCTGATTATAAGCCGCACCCGTCACATTTTAAGGAGAAAATCGATTTTGTCCATACACAAGCCGCACCTGTATATAGGCCGCATGCACACGCATAAAAAAAAACACGAAATTAATCCAGACCAAACTTCAAATACCTCGATTGAAATTAAATGTCCTTCATTGAGGCTCACAGTCTAACAATCACAGCCGCCAAAATGAACGCAAAATGATATGGGTACTTAAAATTTGTTGCAGACCTGCAGATTCTAGGTGCCCGTTGATAGTAATCCAAGAAAAAAAAGTGTATATTTCCAAAGGTAAGGGTGGGAAAAATATATATCTATTATTGTCCGCCGTGTCCACAAAAACTCACCTTTACCAATCCCCACTTTCCCATCAGCCCGCGTTTGCTCCGCCCCTCTTTTTTTAATTTGCTCGTGCAGAATAAGTGTCTCAAATAAATACAAATAAATACATTACAAAAATATACAGTTGCAAATACATATTATACATGGTTACACATATTTACAAAGAAAGACGGTACATCGAGAGAGTTTTCAAAGCTTTAATAATAATAATATAACTTTCATCCTAAACCGTGCCTTTGGGAGGTAGCCTCACGCTAGTAAGAACACGCTCGTATAACATCAAATTAGTCTGATAAGGAAATGAATGCCATATTTGTTGGAATCACGGTCAACCATTAGCGTCTACCTCCCTGTTAATGACATCTAAGTTGTCTTTCTCAATATCGGAAAGAAACTTAATCATGATGGCGTGGTCCCACGCTCTCTTTCTTCAATACATACCAGCAATATGCTCGTTTGCTTTTAAGCTGGAAGCTCCGTCATGAGCCTTACCGGTCTAAATCTTACCTTTTATACTCGAGCGCCGCTGGCGGCCGTTAAAAAAATGACATAAATTGGCCGCATCACTGAATAAGCCGCAGGGTTGAAAATTTGGGAAAAAAGTAGCGGCTTATAGTCCGGAATTTACGGTAATTTGACTAATAGTCTACTTAATTATATTTGCATGTATTTTTTCCTTCTAACATCCAAGCGACTTCATTTTTGAACTTTTTGTTTAATAAACATCATTCATGTCAAGCAACTCAACAAAATGTTAATTAACAATATATATGATATAAGGAAACACATGTACAATACAACATGTTAAACTACATAAATAAACACGTTTGAAAAAAAAATATGGTGTAAGATTATTTTGTATTTTGTAAGAGAAAATATGACAGTTTGTAAGTCGTGGAGGTTGACATGTAGAATCTTCACCTGGATTGCAAATGTACGTTCCTCACAAAAAATACAGGTAGCTTATCCTTTGGAATGGTATTTGTGCATATCGATATACCCAAAAAGACCTTTTCCTGTATTTTTTACAGTACTTAATTTTGACAATTTGACAATACTAACCAAAATGGGATGTGTAGATTTTCGCTACCATTAGAAAGCATCCACTTAGTCTCTCAACATAATATAATGATTATCAAACAATTTAAAGCAGGGGTGTCAAACATGCGGCCCGGGGGCCAGATCAGGCCCGCTAAGGGAATGAATCCGGCCCGCGGGACAACGCTCAGTGAAGCGCAAGAGAAAAACGAGCTGTAGGTTGAAATATGTCCACTTGATGTTGCCAAAGCCAGGTGCCTCTCACAAAGATGGTGGACTTGTATTTCTTTCTTTCTCTCTCTCTCTCTCTCTCTCTCTCTCTCTCTCTCTCTCTCTCTCTCTCTCTCTCTCTCTCTCTCTCTCTCTCTCTCTCTCTCTCTCTCTCTTTCTCTTTCTCTTTCTCTCTTTCTCCTTCTCTTTCTCTCTTTCTCTCTCTCTTTCTCTCTTTCTCTCTCTCTCTCTCTCTCTCTCTCTCTCTCTCTCTTCTTCTCTCTATCTTCTCTCTCTTCTCTCTTCTCTCTTCTTCTCTCTCTTCTTCTCTCTTCTCTCTTCTCTTTTTTTTCCCCTCCCCTTTTCTCTCTTACTGTCTCTCTCTTTCACTTTCTGTGTCTCTCTTTGTCTCTTTCTCTCTCTCTCTTGCTTTCCCATTCTCTTTTTCTCTCCTCTCTTTCTATTTCTCTTTGTATATTTTTCTTTCTCTCTCTTTCTTTCCCCCTCTCTCTCTCCCTTTCTCTCTTTCTTTGTCCCACCCTCTTTTTCTCTCCTTCGCTTTGTCCTTTTTCTTTGTCTTATTTCTTTCTCTCTAATCTACTAGTCCGGCCCCTGAGGGAATGTTTGTTCTATCCTGTGGCCCCTGAGGTAAATTGAGTTTGACACCCCTGATTTAAAGTATATTTTATGTTTAGCACCAAAATACTTCCCATTAGCCCCTAGCGCAACACAATCGGTGATTTTTTTTCTCTTCCCAGTCAAGTTATGGTAATCTTACATTATATATATATATATATATATATATATATATATATATATATATATATATATATATATATATATATATATATATATATATATATATATATATATATATATTTAAAGTGCCTGTCATGTTTAGCAAATACGTATTTCCCGTGAGTCTACTAGTAATAGCTCATTTTCTCTTCCAAATGCAGTTAGAATAATTTTAC